>NC_079442.1:44968668-45268668 GCF_903798145.1 Danio aesculapii | reverse complement strand
TCTCACATATTAAGTTTTATACAACAGTTCTGTCTGATTCTCGAATCTGATAGGCTGACAGCTGTGCAAAATATTCGGCAACATCATAACTCCTACAGCCTCCTCACCCTTCTGTATTACTCCGCCCACATAGAGTGAGAGCAGATCAATAAACTCACTACAGTTTGACAAATATTGCAGCTGTTGGACAACATAATGTACTTTTGTTTTTTTCAGGCGAGAATGTAGATGTTTAGATTGTAACTATGCAGTTTATTTATAAGGATAGTGCCTATTTTTAATATTTATAATTTCAGAGAGACAGCGCCATCCACAAGATGGGCGACAGAGACCACATAGTAAGCATTTAGAGGAGAAAAACTCAGCGTAATTTATAACTACATCTGATCAAATCATTGCAAAACTGGTAAGTGACTTTCCCAGTCGATCTCTCTCTCTTGTATGTTGTAGTGCTGTATTTTTACCATAGTAATTGTAGTGTGTTGAGTGTGAAATGGGACTCGCATATTAGGAATGTGTGTATTTTGTGTTGGCTACTCTTTGTATAACCCAGAGTTACATTTTGGTTGACCATCTGTTTCTAAGAAGTCTCCTGTTTTCGTTACTGCAGACTAGTTCAGTAAACAGAAAGAAAGAAGAAATGCCCGCATGTGTTTTGCGTTTTTCCTTATCGCAAACACAACAGTAATCTAGTAGTGTTGGTGCTGTTTTGGCTTTTTCGAGGTTAATTATTGTGATCTCCCAATTGCAACAGAGAAATACTGGGAAATCCGTGTATACTAATGGCATTTCATGCCGTTCAGCCTTATAATCTTAAAATGTCAGCAAAATCCTCTGTTTTGTCATCACTTTAGACATTAGAGCTGGTATTTGAATGATTCTCTAGCGTAAAGTGACATTGGTGAGTGAGCAACGGTTTCTACTGGTCTGACGTCAGCTGCAGATGTGAATGAATGGCGGAACAAAGTAGTTCCTCTTACAAAAGGGTTTTTAGACTGTGTTTGATTTTTTTTTTATATACACGATTATGCTGTTGAACTGTTGTATAAACGCAATATCACACGAGTAGCAGTGCGATATGGCTGAATATCGTCACTGGTGGGACACTAAGCCACACACGCCTCCCACCAGAGTCGATATACAGCCATATCGCACTGCTACTCGTGTGATTTTGCTCATGTACTAAATATTGATATAGCTGGCAGGGAGAAATTGAACAGAAAAATAGCAAGCTGAACTGAAACGTGAGCTAAGATATAACATTAAGGGTCACATTTTCTGTGCAAACTTACTTCACCTGACTTGATTCGAGTGCAAACCCAAAACAGCTCTGGCTCAGTGGAATTGAATGTCTTTAAAAAGTAAAGTGTGTGCATGTGTGAGACTTTCTGTCTGGCACTTCAATACTTCTATCTGTTGGTGTGAGGTTTGCGCGAGTGCGCATACATCTGTTATCTGGCACCATTATAAATCTCACTGTTAGGAGGTGTGCGTGTTTGTGAACTCACTGTCTGGCAGTGTGAGAAGTCTCTCTCCCAGGCAGTGGAAGTATGGGTGTCTCATGGCTTCCTCTGCTGCGATTCGTTTCTTCCCCTCAAACTGAAACACAATGTCCAGTGTTAGTTAGGCACATGTGCAAAACACTCAAATAACCCAAAGTAACCATAGTAACTAAAAAGCGCACACACTGATAATACAGTGTGGATACAAGTATTGAACACATCACCATTTTTCTCAGGAAACATATTTCTAAAGGGTCTGTTGACTTTTCACCAGATGTTGGTAACAACCAAAGAAATCCATATATGCACAGAAAACAAAACTAATTAGTTTACAAATTGAAGTTCTGCTTAATAAAATGAAATGACCACAGGGAAAAAGTTTTGAACACATAAAGAAAGAGAGGTGTAGAAACGCAGTGAAAGCCCAGACAGCAGCTGAAATTTCTCACTAGGTCTTCAGCAACCCTTTGCCCTTCATCAGTGTAAATGAATATTAGCTGCTTCAGTCCAACATCTACATTAGCAGGAGGATGAAGATGAAACCAGGATGGACATTTCAGCAAGACAATGATCCAAAACACAGGCAAGGAAACTGTCAAAAGGTTTCAGAGAAAGTAAATCAAGCTGTGGAATGGCCAAGCCAATCACCTGACTCGAATCCAATAGAAACTATAAAATAAATAGCAGATTTGATAGACGAGACCCACAGAACATCAAGATTTTTACACTGTTGAAGTCTGTGATAAACTCACACCTGAGCAATGCATGTGACTTCTTTCTCCATATGAGAGGTGCCTTGAAGCTGCCATCACCAAAAAAGCCTTTTAATATAAAGTATTAAAACATTTCAGAAGTTCAGTACTTTCTCCTTGTGTCATCCCATTGTTATTATATATATATATTTTTTTTTTGTTTGGTTTTATTTTTATGTTTGCATTGTATAAACTTTTTACCAAAATCTGGTTCAATTCCATATCAACAGCTTCTTTAGGAATATTTTTTCCCAGGAAAAAACATGATGTGTTCAATACTTATTTTCCCCACTGTATATACTGATGTTTAAAGGTTTGAGGTCAATAAGATTTTTATTTTCTTTTTCTTTTTTGCAAATTAACTGTATTGATCAATAATCTATTGTATATACAAGGCAAGTGTTTTACAGCCACTGATAAACTTCCGGTGAGGGGTTGACTATGTTCAATGTCATATGGTTCCTTTAACTGCATCAATAATCTCATTTAATTAAATTATATTCAGTTAATTACACTTAGCATTCATTTAGTTGTTTAAGAGTAAAATGAGATGAAAGGACATTTAAACACAAACGCTGTCAGGAAAAGCAGGTGAATGCAAAAACTCCATTAAAAGTACTGGGGTAAATTAAGTTTCCATATTTTAAAGACATGGCGGGGAACAATGGAATTTAACACAGTGCTTCTTGTACAGTCTTCTTATATAGCATATCAATCAGGCAGTGAAGATCATTGATTTTTAAAGAAACCATCTACATTTTTCATGCATAATTACTACAAAAATTCCAGAACTTTTCCAAAACTTTTAGGTAAATATTCATGACCTAATGTTTCATGTAACGTCTATGTACACATGATAAAGGAAGAAAGAAATGCACGTCCAATTTAGTACAGCAAATCAAAAAAATATGTGACAATGTAGTTTATTTTTATATCTGTATAATTTAATTAGATAATGCTTACACACAGCACTAATAATGTGAGGGTACGTATGAGGACAGAAAAAAGTAAAGAAACAGCTGAAACTGCGAGTTGCTTTTTTTTTTTTTTTACCTCTCACAGAGAATGTCACATAAAGAGAGGGCTCGCGCTAATTACATTAAAAATGTACTCAATATTAAGATCTCAAAAATATTCAAGCATACAGATATTTGTAAAAAAAATTCAAAATTATTTTGGGTTTATTTGCTTTTCCAAAACTTTTCCAGACCTGGAAAACGCCTTGTCAAAATTTTCCAGGACTGTACGAACTCTGCATAGATTAAAAGTGGCGATTTTATAATAGCATAATCGTTCACTGGAAGCACTTGTCTGGAAAATGAAAAATCCCTGAAAATTAAAAATCCCTCAATGATCATGAAGTTTACACTTACCAAAGAAGCATGGAATTTATTTATTTCCATAATATTAAATTAAATAATTTGTAATGGCAGAACGATAATAACTGAATAAATAACTGATGAAAAAAATGTTGTGTGTGTATGTATTAGAATTAGCATATAAGTGAGTTTTCCAGCCCAGGCTCATGGGAAATGTGCTCAGTGCTCAGCCTACATTTTTTAATATGTTGCTCTTAATACAATTTGTAGAACGTTTAAGATTATAAATCCACTACAGGGTGTTGTATACAATTTTTGCAAATCTAAAAAATGTGTTTGTATAATAGACCCTTCTTGTACACGTAATTGATCATGGTGTTCATTTTACAAAGGTGCAAGTTTTGTATGCTTATAATGTTCGAAATGCAAAATCTGTCTTGTTTTGGAGCACACCAATCCTTAAAACCAACTAAGCACTATCATTTCTTGATGCTAACACACACAAAAACTGTTTTACAATAGAGAGACTTTAAATAAACATTATTCATTATTCAGGTCGCATTAGCTGTTCTTATGTTAGATAAATCAGGCAGAGAACCCATGCATATGTTAAAAGTGTAAAATACTCCCATCCCAGCTTAATGAGGAAACACTATAGTTAGCAAGTCATCCGCAGACATGATTTCCAGAAAAGTGGCTTTGGCTCAAACACAGACATCCTGACCAGCCTGATTTAGAAACATTGGCTCAGACAGTGGGTTGTGTTTGAGATCTTCACCTTTAACATTTCTATTTATATAACACCTAAATAATCACCTGCAGCAGTTTTGACAGAAGTTCAACTCCATCATTGTCCAGCCTGAAACGGAGAAATCACAATAAATTACCTCCAGCATTGGGTTAGATATAACAGAAAAGAGTTGCCAAATATGCTTACAATACACAACTAGGGGTTTCTGTTTATGTAAAGCTGCGTTAAAAAAATCCTGTGGTTTTACGTTTTTCATGGGCTTATTTTTAAAATATGTTAGAAAATATGACAAGCAGCTCGATTTCTTTATGTTTATGTTTGCTGTTTTTCTTCGGTGCATTGATTAACTTCAGCTAAAATCCGTGCAGTTAGGTAATACAAGCGCTTAAAATCGAAACGATGGTCATTGATAGAAATAAATATATAAATACAGCTGAAGTCAGAATTATATATTTCTTTCCCCAATTTCTGTTAGTTTTAAAAACTAATTTCTAATAACTGATTTCTTTTATCTTTGCCACGATAACAGTACATTATATTTAACTAGATATTTTTCAAGTGAATAGTATTGAGCTTAAAGTGACATTTGAAGGCTTAAATAGGTTAATTAGGCAAGTTAGGGTAGTTTGGCAAAAAAAAAAATTTATAATAGTGGTTTGTTCTGTAGACAATTGAAAAAAATAATATTGCTTAAGAGGGCTAATAATTTTGACCATAACCTCCTAGGGCTTGAGTGTCCACATATGTGGACAGCACATTTTAGCTCTTAAGTGGCTATTTAAAATACATTGAATGTTTTATATTTTGTCACAGACATACAGTCTGTGCAGCATATGAAATGTCCCAAACACTATTTTTAACTGTCCAAAATGGGGGAAATAATAGTTTTTACTCTCTGATAGTCATAGCAAGTTAAAAACAAAAGTTCTATGTTAAATATGCATAAAAAAAAAAAATCAGGAAAAGGTGTTTTGTGTAAATTCAGACCACGAGTGCACATATATGGACATCATTTTTCCCTAGAAGTACATCGTATCAAAAGATGATACTTAGGTTTTTATTGTAATTAAGTTCCAATATGCCCAAACAGCAAAGAGAAATAAACAATGCATGTAAAAATAAAAAATAAAAAAAAACCTTGGGCCTAAGAGGTTAAAATGTTTTTAAAAAAATTAAAAACTGCTTTTATTCTAGCTGAAATAAAACAAATAAGACTTTCTCCAGAAGAAAAAATATTATCGGAAATACTGTGAAAAATTCCTTGCTCTGTTACAATTTGATGATTTTTTATGTTTTATTTAGTACACAAAAACCTTCTCTCTGACTTCAATTTTTGGTTTTCCAGACAAATTAATTAGAGGTATGAAACTGGAAATCACAATGAAATTGATTTAAGAGACTTTTCCACATGCTAACAGCTTCTGAATGTCCCAAAAATATCAATAACTCATCTACGGATAAAACAAAGTCACTGGATTTTGCACAGCCATTTTGTTTTTGCTTTTTTTAACCTCAAAGTTAATATGCAAAGCTAATATCTAATACAGTTGAAGGTAAAATTCTTAGTTCACCAGTAAATATGTAATGTCCAAGTGAGGTTTAAAAGGCAAGGACATTTTCACAGCATTTCCTATTATATTTAGCAGGGTTTTTTTTTTCAATTAAAGGTCAATATTATATCTTATTCGATTGCTTCAGAAAAAACTACTGTTGTCCAATGACTTGCCTAATTAACCCATTTAAGACTTTAAATTGCCATTTAAGGGGCTGATCACATCGAACACGATTTTTCCGTTGAGAGACACATCTTTTGAATGGTTTACCAACAGCCACAATCGTTTTGCACACTGATGCACCTTGAGTTTTTCCATTGTACTCACAGTTGCAGAAAAAACTTTGTGCAGAAAAAGCGTTACGTCTGTCAATCTCCAATTAAATATAAGCAGAGGCGGGGTTTCCATTAAAGACTGTTGAATACACAAGACATGTCACTCGTACGGTTTTGAATGGGTAAAAGTGTAATGATCAATATGGCAAATGAAGCCCCGCCTACAAGTACAGGAGCCAATCATTGATCATTATTAGCTGACATTTCTCCAGGGGACAAGTTCGGACCAGACGTGTGTTTTAAGACAGTTTTTGGTGGTCAACAAAAACACTGGAATCTCAGCGAATACTTGCTCTATGGACATAAGACATACGTTCACATAAAGCCTGAAATTCAATTCAATTCATCTTTATTTGTATAGCGCTTTTACAATGTAGATTGTGTCAAAGCAGCTTCACATAGAAGATTATAGTGAATTGAAACGGTGTCAGTTCAGTTTTCAGAGTTTAAGTTCAGTTCAGTGAGTTTTAATATTCACTGCTGAATAGTCCAAACACTGAACAGTAATCCATCGATCCGCAGCTCTACAAATCCCGAACTATGCCAATTAGAAATCTGTTCTTCTAAATGAATCCACTACACTTGAAAACAAAAGGTTTTTGGTTTTGTAATCAGTATGAAATAAATGCGAGGTACAGTCCGTCCTGTCAAATGCACATAACATGACAGCAACTACTCAAACACACACACTTGTAACCAAAGATTTGCTGTCATTTCTGGAAGAGATTCACCATCAAGAACAAATGGATTACTTCAGAAGAGCAGTGCGATCCGATGATCATTATTCAGAGGATGATAATGTGTAGAACGGCCATAAATGAGGTTGGTGTCCTGATCTCGTTCCTTTCGAGGGCACATGCGGATTAGCTTGGGCAACCTTAAAAAATGCTGATTTGGTTTGATTCAAACGTTTAGAAATGAAACTAAAGAGACAATTGTTGTTTAATTTTATTAGTGATTCCAAAAATGTTATGCAATCATAAGAATTTGATGTTTCCCCATTGAGACAGAATGCCCGAGCATACTGCCCGAGAGGAGTTTCAAAGAGGGCTGCCGAGTGAAATGATTTGCCTTAAAGGGACTTGTTTCCGTTGAGGTGACAGTAGTGTTTGTGTTGTCAAGACGACTACAGAGACTTTTAAAGATGGAGGAGAGACTAGTGGCCGCTGTTTCAAGTTATCCAGAGCTGTATTACCTTACAAATCTTGAATATCACAATATTATTAAATATTAAAATTGTAACAATATCAACAGCAACACTCTTGCACAATACAGGACAGCTGATTCAGGGCTCACTCACACTATGCTATCTGAACCGTTTCCCAATTCGTTTGACAAGAGTAAGTGCTTTGAATTGGGCTCAGGCGCAGTTTAGTTGGCCAGCCCTGGTCCGATTGGAAGAGGTATACCAGAGCACAGTTCACTTGGGCTTTGGCGCAGTATGCTCGTAGTGTGAGTGCAAGGTGCGCCTGAGCCCAAAACTGAAGCAATGTCACTTTTAGGAAACTGTTTCATATGGATTTATTAATCATTCTTACTTTTCAATGAACACGAACTGTAATAGTTTATTAAAGATGCAAACATCTCGCTGCACGTCAGCTACACCTTCAGGAAACCTCCAAATACCTGCTCCACAAGAACGTTTATGATAATTTACGAGCGTCAAAAGTGGTGGATCTGTTCGGCAAAGTGTTTGACTGCGTGTCACTGCATCCCAAACGACTAAAAATAATACAAAACAATATAACTTAAGCAATCTCCACTGTGATGAGTGACGGCGCTTCTCTTCCTGTTAAACTGAACAAGCGCATCATTGATGATGTAAGCGTGCTCGGGTCCAGTAGGTAAAACTGGAATGTTAGTGCAGGCCGTGGGCGGTTCAAGGCAACTGTACCTAATGTGAGTGCGCCCTAAGTCGTTTCCTAGTGACATAAAAAGTGCGCCTCACTTATTTTTTTTTATTGTTAACAAAAAAAGGCAGTGTTGTGCGCCTAGCGTTGTGTGATCAGCCACTATGCTGAATACTAGTATCTTGTATAATAACTAGTAAAATATTATGTACTGTCATAACTGCAAAGACAAAATAAATTAGCTATTAAAACTATTATGTTTAAAAATGTGTTGAAAAAAATGTTAAACAGCACATTGTGATATTTTTAAAGAATTAAAATGTATACTTTTGCTTTCAACTGTGTGTTGCAAGCTCATTTATCAATTATACAATCAGTTTGATCTATTATCAATTATGTACAGAATTTAGTCTCATTCTTGAAGCTCCGCTTGCGTATTTGCTCTGGGAGGATTTGACAACACTGTGACAGAGGCTGCAATCATATCACCAGCAGTGGTTTTACCGTGGAGTGTGGTTGTGGAGACAGTCTGCACGGTATCGTGGGTAGTTATAGGAGATGAATTCCTCATTGGAGGTTATTCCGGGCCAGGTCTCCTCTGTGGGCGTACCTATGAAAAAGACGCAGGAGGGTTTATAAATATCCCAGTGACACACACAGCGAGATGAACTGTCAGATCTGGAGCCAGAAAGAGGAGAGTGGGTGCGAGATTGGTACCGAGCAGTTTGAAGATAAAGTGCAGCTCCTCCTCCACTGTAGAGCCGGGGAACAAGGGTCGACCTGTAGACATCTCGTAGAAGATACAGCCAACACCCCTGCAGTCAGAAACGTTACAGATCAGATCACTTCACCCACACTGAGGAGCTGTGACCTAAGAGTGTGCGTTGATGCTGCTATAGACTAATTATCTGCCCAGCATATCAATCTACAGCACCATGGGAGAATGCATTTTTTCATCCATAGTTTGACTGTTATTTGAAATCAATTCATATAGAATGGCTGTGTATGCAGGAACAAAAGTGGTAATGTGTTATTTGACTATACATATATAGACACAGTAGCACCTGAAATTATTCATACCGCTGGACAATTCTGATTTAAAGTTACTTCTATTCAACCAGCAAGTTTTTATCCCCAGAAATGACAGAGGCTTCTCCCAAAAGATAATAAGACAATATACAAGAGACAAGATTAGTTAAAATACTTCTTTAAGTAAGTTTAAGTCAGGATTTGCCAGGTGTTTGCCAGGATTTAGGCTTGACATATATATATATATATATATATATATATATATATATATATATATATATATATCCACCCTGTTTTAAAAAACATCCAATAGCATTTAGTTTTTCTTCCAGCTCTGCCAGTGAGTAGTTGAGCTCAAGTGCATCAAAAGAAAAGCATGTTGAAGTGGGCGGGGCAGATACTAGAGAGCATTTGATTGGTCAGAAGATTTGATGAGAAGTATGAAATTATTGAAAATGAAATTGATGACAAACAAAATGAACTGAATATGAAAAATAGTTGATCGATTTTAGGCAGCAGTGACAAGCTGCGAGGTTTGGACGTTTGCATCTTTTAAATATATTGTCAAATATTGTCACTGTTTTGGAGCACACTAGAATATAAATATATTTAAGTCTAATATACTGATACTAACACCTATAACATCTGTAACACCTGTTTCAATAATTTTACCAATTTAGGTATTTCTATTCAGCTATTTATATATTTTTTTCTTCTTTTTAAAATATTTTTGTTTAAAATGATTTGGATTTAATAGTTTAATTGTATTTAAAAATATTTAATTTAATAAATTTTTGTTATTACAAATATTTGGATTAATTTTCTTTTCTTTTTTTTTATTTAGTCATACATGTAATAATTTTGTGATTATTTTAAACATTAGATTTAATAAAATCTTTTATTATATTTCTTTGTTACCTTAAAGTAATGTGTATTTTTACACTAATGTGTATCTTAATTTGAAATGTTGGATTATTCCTTTTATTATCCAAATAATTTATTAATTTATTTAAATTATTTGTTTAAATAATACACACACACATTTATATATATATATATATATATATATATATATATATATATATATATATATATATATATATATATATATCTTTCTCCCAACACTTAAAATAAATCATTAGCGGACGGGATGGGACGCTCACCACATGTCAATCTGTGTGGAATAGTCTGTGCTGCCAAGCAAGATGTCAGGTGGACGATACCAGAGGGTCACAACCTCATTGGAGTAGGTCTTCGTAGGAATTGACTTTGCTCGTGCCAGACCTAAAGACCAATCAAAAACCACATTTAAAAAAATTATTTGCCGAATTTAGGCAAGCTTTGTGAAGACTATACATCAAGAAGTTATACATGGATCTGCCATTTTTTGTGCCAAAAGCAAACTATTAACCTTCAAACTAGTCTGATTTTATTATATTTTTAATATTTACCAAAAATTATGCATAAGAGGTTTGTGTTTTGCTGGTAATCATTTCTAGAAGGTTTCAAGATGTGTTTAAAAATTTGCAGTATGTATATACTCTATATTAAGTCAAAAGTATTAGCCCTCCTATGATACAGCAAAAATAAAAGAAATCAGTTATTAGAAATTAGTTATTAAAACTGTTATGTTTAGAAATGTGTTGAAAAAATCCTTTCTCTGTTTGAAATTGGGAAAAAAATATAAAAGAATGAAAATTTAATAGGAGGAATAATAATGGGGTATAGTATATGCACAGCTAGAGTTTTAAAGCCAACGATAAACTTCCAGTGAAAGCTTAATGTGACTATTTTCAATTTCACTAGGTTGTTTTTACAGCATCGATGTTGGTATGTAATTACAGTAAATTCAGTTAAATAGATTTAAGCATTCATTTAGTTGTTCAAGCGTAAAACGAGATGAAAGATCGTTGCAACCACTAGCGCCGTCAGTAGCAACAGGCTAGCACAGAAATTCCATTGAAAATACTGGGGTAAAATAAACTGTCATATTTTAAAGACATGGCGGGGGAAATGGATATTAATGCAGTGCTTCTTGTCCGATCTGAGACCCACTTCATATCGTATATCTAACAGGCAGTGAAGATCGCTGATTTTTGTTCAGTTATTTTACTTTAAAGGCAATGAAAAGAACCTACAGTATTCGTCAAAATACAAATTACATTTCAGAATTTATTCACAGAAGCCTGAACATTGCAGATGGCGCTTTTGTGCATAATTATTTTCTATGTTAATTCCATCTTAGAAAAGCTCCATGAAACCTGTCTAGATACAAAAAACAACAAAAATAAACCATTAAGAAAACTGAATCGCTAACATCAAGATAATAAAACAACTTTACACATCCTGTCCTTCCGGATGTAAAGTACACTAAATGCCTTTAGCCAAAGTACATTAACAGTACAATGATTACAGAGAGGATGCAGCTGAAGAAAGCTGAGGTTAAGTGCGTTTAGTTGGTAAGTGGGCAGCCGGTTTTCATTAACCACCCACAGAGAAAACAGTAAAAGAGTAAGCATCAGTTAGTTAAACCACGTTTGTGTGTTACAGACCAAAGTCGGCTAGCTTCAGCTCCCCGCGGTCGTTGATCAGGAGATTTTGGGGCTTGAGGTCTCGGTGAAGGACTTTACGTCTGTGACAGTAGTTTAGACCTCGCAGCAGCTGAAACAGGAAGAGCTGAGACAGAAAAAGCAAATGTTAGGACATAATCTCTGACTGATATGTGCTACACGTTAGGTTAAAGTCAGAATTATATAGATTTTTTTCTTTTCAAATATTTCCCAAATGATGTTTAACAGAGGAAGGAACTTTTCCACAGTAATTCCTATACTCTTTTTCTTCTGGAGAAAGACTTATTTGTTTTATTTCAGCAAGAATAAAAGTATTTAAAAAAAGATTTTAAAACCATTTTAAAGGTGCAGTAGGTGATTGTCTTCAGAAACATTTTTGTTGTGCTGGCTGAAAGTCTCTTCACATTTGAATAGTAATGATTAAAGTAAATGATCTAAATTTTTTTATATTCTGGATAAGGCATGACACTAAATATGTTCGTCCAATTAAAAATTGTCGGACTGACAACTAACTCAATTACGACAGGTATCTCAAACTGTCAGTCAACAAATTTAAATGTGAATTTCTGCGCAGCCTGTCACGCAGACAGATACGTCATTTCCACATGCACGTGAAGCATGGCCACCTACAGCTGACAGAGAGAGACGCCAGGCAAACTCTGCAGCAACCTGAAAGACTTCTTTCTGAAAGACTAACCTGGCCTTGTACACATGAAAAGAAAGAGGGTTTTTAAAAGGGCTTCTGCCAAAATATGCACGTTCATGACTTAAGGAGGTATGGCTTTGGATGGCAGGGGAGGGGTATAGCTATTATACTACAGTTAGCATTCTGGCAGATCACCTACTGCACCCTTAAGGTCAATATTATTAGCAATGTTTTTTTACATTGTCTACAGAACAAACCTTAACTTGTCTAATTAACCTAGTTATGCCTTTTAAATGTCACTTT
This sequence comes from Danio aesculapii, assembly GCF_903798145.1. Classification (NCBI taxonomy): domain Eukaryota; kingdom Metazoa; phylum Chordata; class Actinopteri; order Cypriniformes; family Danionidae; genus Danio; species Danio aesculapii. The sequence goes on along the minus strand of NC_079442.1, from coordinate 45,256,058 downwards.
AAGATGAATACTAGTATCTTGAAAAATATCTAGCAGAATTTTATGCTTTTATGTTTAGAAAAGTGTTAGTTTTCCAATTAATAGAAATGGGGGGGGGGGGGATTATATAGGGGGCTACTAATTCAGGAGGGCTAATAACTCTGACTTCAACTGTTTTGAGAAACAGATTGAACTAGATATTAAAGTTTGAGGACAAACTTTATGGTGGCTTGAAAAGCCGAGTCTGAATTGGCATGTTACTAGCATGAATTAGCAAGTAACTAGCATGATTCTAACATAAATTAGCATGTAACTAGCATGATTCTAGCATGAATTAGCATGTTACTAGCATGTTTCTAGCATGAATTAACATGATTCTAGCATGAATTAGCATGTTACTAGCATGTTTCTAGCATGAGTTAGCATGTTACTAGCATGTTTCTAGCATGAATTAGCATGTTACTAGCATGATTCTAGCATGAATTAGCATGTTACTAGCATGTTTCTAGCATGAATTAGCATGTTACTAGCATGTTATTAGCATGAATTAGCATGTTTCTAGCATGAATTAGCATGTTATTAGCATGATTCTAGCATGAATTAGCATGTTATTAGCATGATTCTAGCATGAATTAGCATGTTACTAGCATGATTCTAGCATGAATTAGCATGTTACTAGCATGTTTCTAGCACAAATTAGCATGTTACTAGCATGTTTCTAGCATGATTTAGCATGTTATTAGCATGATTCTAGCATGAATTAGCATGTTTCTAGCATGAATTAACATGTTATTAGCATGATTCTAGCATGAATTAGCATGTTACTAGCATGATTCTAGCATGAATTAGCATGTTTCTAGCATGAATTAACATGTTACTAGCATGATTCTAGCATGAATTAGCATGTTACTAGCATGATTCTAGCATGAATTAGCATGTTATTAGCATGATTCTAGCATGAATTAGCATGTTACTAGCATGTTTCTAGCATGAATTAGCATGTTATTAGCATGATTCTAGCATGAATTAGCATGTTACTAGCATGATTCTAGCATGAATTAGCATGTTACTAGCATGTTTCTAGCATGAATTAGCATGTTACTAGCATGATTCTAGCATGAATTAGCATGTTACTAGCATGTTTCTAGCATTAATTAGCATGTTATTAGCATGATTCTAGCATGAATTAGCATGTTTCTAGCATGAATTAGCATGTTATTAGCATGATCCTAGCATGAATTAGCATGTTACTAGCATGATTCTAGCGTGAATTAGCATGTTACTAGCATGTTTCTAGCATGAATTAGCATGTTACTAGCATGATTCTAGCATGAATTAGCATGTTACTAGCATGATTCTAGCATGAATTAGCATTTTACTAGCATGATTCTAGCATGAATTAGCATGTTACTAGTATGATTCTAGCATGGATTAGCATGTTACTAGCATGTTTCTAGCATGAATTAGCATGTTACTAGCATGATTCTAGCATGAATTAGCATGTTACTAGCATGTTTCTAGCATGAATTAGCATGTTACTAGCATGTTTCTAGCATGAATTAGCATGTTACTAGCATGATTCTAGCATGAATTAGCATGTTATTAGCATGATTCTAGCATGAATTAGCATGTTACTAGCATGTTTCTAGCATGAATTAGCATGTTACTAGCATGATTCTAGCATGAATTAGCATGTTACTAGCATGATTCTAGCATGAATTAGCATGTTACTAGCATGATTCTAGCATGGATTAGCATGTTACTAGCATGATTCTAGCATGAATTAGCATGTTACTAGCATGTTTCTAGCATGAATTAGCATGTTACTAACATGTTTCTAGCATGAATTAGCATGTTATTAGCATGTTTCTAGCATGAATTAGCATGTTGTTAGCATGATTCTAGCATGAATTAGCATGTTTCTAGCATGAATTAGCATGTAACTAGCATGATTCTAGCATTAATTAGCATGTAACTAGCATGTTACTAGCATGATTCTAGCATGAGTCAGCTTGTTTCTAGCATGAATTAGCATGTTGTTAGCATGATTCTAGCATGAATTAGCATGTTACTAGCATGACTAGCATGTCACTATCGTGTTGCTAGCACCTTTCTAGCAAGATTAGCATGTCAGTAGGATGTTAAAACTGTTAGCGTGTGTTAGAATAGCTAGTCACAGTCTCTTGGACAGTTGCTAGGGTGCTGAAATTGGTTGCTAGGGAGTGGCTAGTAAGTTTAAAGGTAATCAGTGATTGGCTGCTGGCTAGACTGAGTTGAATGAGGCCAGACTCTAGTCTGTAGGACAGTCTGATGCAGAGTTATGAGCTCACAAAGGTTGATCCAATGTTAAGTAAATGGGAGTCTTTTACAATGGAAGTCTATGGGACAGTTGCTAGGGTGCTGTAAGTGGTTGCTAGGGAGTGGCTAGTAAGTTAAAAAGTCATCAGTTATTGGCTGCTGGCTAGACTGAGTTAAATGAGTCCAGTTAGAAGTCTGTAGGACAGTCTGATGCAGAGTTATGAGCTCACAAAGTTTGACCCAATGTTAAGTCAATGGGACTTTTGGGATTTTTCTGGGTCGTTTTTCGGAAAACCCAAGGTCGGATCAGTTAGAAAAGATATAGCAACCCGAGTCAGACCAGTTTGAAGGTTTGACGAAAGTTTGAAGTATGTAGCTTGAAAGGCCTAGGAGGAGATACACTTAGAAATTAGTCTCAGAAGAATAAGAAGAAGAAGAAGAAGAAGAAGAAGAAGAAGAAGAAGAAGAATAATAAGTTTAAGATAGATAACAGTATGCTGGCTTTTCAAGCCACCATAATGAACATACCTTAACATTGTGCATATGAATGCTGTTTCCACAGTCATCAAGATACTGCTTCAGATCTTTATCCTAGGAGATAAACAAAGACATTAAGAAGTTAGTGTAAAATCCAAATTTACAATGTTGATTTTGCTAGCTCACATTGTAATTCTTTATGTGAACAATTAATCTGTGCAGGTTAATCCATTGAAAATAAAAATGTTTTTGATAATCTTTAATCAAAGTCTGAGCATTTGCTTCTGCGTTTGGAGTGGCGGTTCTACCCTGATGATGTAACACGTAACATATCCTGTAACATTTACCAGGCAAAAACAGTGCAAAGATAAACGAGCGCGCTGATTGTGTGTGTGTGTGTGTGTGTGTGTGTGTGTGTGTGTGTGTGTGTGTGTGTGTGTGCGTGTGTGTAAACTTTATAAGGACATTGTGTGTGACTCATCGAAGTAACTCCACATCAATTAATCATTGGTAAAGTTCTTACTGTAGTATTTCTCACTAACGTTACGTGAGATCTGCTTCCTTCACGTCTGTCTATTTGAACGCTGCCGAGGGTGGAGATTGAGGCAAACTGACAGGCACTTAGGAGGACTAGCATTAAAGGCACAGGCCAAAAAACAGCTACAAGAGGCTCAGAGCTAAACAATACAAACTTCTGAAAGGTATAATAAATAATCTGATGGGTGTTTTGAGCGGAAACTTTACAGACACATTCTGGAGACACCAAAGTTATTAATATTAAACACAAATATTCAAACATTCAAGAAGTTTCTTTATAGACCAGTAGACTATTTGAACTATTTTTAGACAAAAAAAAGCTAAAAAGTGTGAAAATGAAAACAAATCCCTTTCATTGCAGCTTTTAATAACATTTGTAGCTTTTTATTTCAATTCCATCAGTTTCAGATCCTTCTCTTTTGTGCCAGATTAAAATGGCATCACTAAATTTTACACTCATGATTATTTCAAATTGAACAAGCCATTAATTAATTTAATCACACCTAGACTTTTGTTTCGGAACCTGGTGCGTTTCCCCAGTTAGCGCAGTTCGTATGGCATATGTGAATCAATCAATCAAAACAATCGGTCCGAGATCGCCTGAATGAGGTGGTCTAGGCTTGATTGAAACAAACTTTGGAGCGGATCGATTGTAGTGAGAAAGCAATACGATCCGAGCCCGGCTATATCAAAGTGTATTATGGATATGTATTAGGCATATATGGCTACATGAAGAGAGAGTTATGAGTAGAGTGGGATGTCATTCCTACCGGTAAATGTGCGTTTCATGTTAAATACAAAAGTGAAAGCATGCTGAACTATTAACGAGAGCTGTTTATCCGTTAGCATCTTGGTTTATCTGTTATTTCTCTCTATAATGCATAATTCTAGCCAAGGGCTCTGTATAAGAAAGTCTTACTTCTGATTTATACTTGGTGACGATGTCTGTGGGTGTCCCCATTCAAAATTAAAGCACAGCTTTCCGCTTATATGTCCTTATTGCTCATTGCCATAAATTAAAATAAAGATACATGACAGCTGAGCGGGACTCTGCAAAATAAACCATGAAACTCTGACCAATGTGAGGAGAGCTTACTCGCACGTGACTTGTTTTAGCTCTTTTGGTCCGTTTAGAAACTTAGCCGTGTGAAAGCGAACCACACCAAGAACAAAGTGCAACATTGTAACAATTTTAATCCCTGTTTTGGAACAAAACAGGTGTGAATGAACCTTAAACATTATAAAAATGGTTAACATATTTGATAAACTTTTTAAAAATGTGTTTTAATTTGAAATTATTCCTTTTCATTGCACCTTTAATAACATTTGTAACTTTTTATTTCAATTCCATCAGTTTAAGATCCTTCTTTTTTGAGTTTTATATTAAAATGGCATCACTTAATTTTACGCTTATGATTACTTCAAATCAAACAAGCCATTAAGTAATTTAAACATAATAAAAAATGGTTAACATATTTAATAAACTTTTTAAAAATGTGTTTTAATTTGAAATCATTCCTTTTCATTGCACCTTTAATAACATTTGTAGCTTTTTATTTCAATTCTGTCAGTTTAAGATCGTTTTTGTCTCAGATTAAAATGCCATCACTTAACTTTATGCAGATGATTATCTCAAATCAAACGAGCCATTAAGTCATTTAAACAGTTACCATTTTTGATACATTTTTAAAAGTGTTTTAATTCAAAATTATTCCTTTTCATAGTAGCTTTTAATAACATTTGTAGCTTTTTATTAAAATTCTCTCTGTTTAATATCCTCCTTTTTATGCCAGATTATAATGACACCACTTAAATTTACACTTATGATTACTTCAAATCAAACAAACCATTTAGTAATTTAAACTATTTAAAAATGGTTAACATTTTTGATAATTTTAAAAAATGTGTTTAAATTTGAACTAATATTCAATATACAATAATAATATACAATAACATTTGTGGCTTTTTACTTAAACTCCATCAGTTTTGATATCCCTTAATTTTATACTTATGATTATTTCAAATCAAACAAGCCAAAATGTAATTTTAACATAGCATTTTTGATCATTTTTTAATGTGTGTTTTAATTTAAAATTATTCCTTTTCATTGCACTTTTTAATGACATTTGTCACTTTTTATTTCAATTCCATCAGTTTAAGATCCTTCTTTTTTGTGCCAGATTAAAATGGCATCACTTAAATTTACGCAGATGATTATTTCAAATCAAACAAGCCATTAAGTAATTTAAACAATCAGCAAATGTTTGCTTGCACTTAACTGTACTGTAACCACTTCAAATTCTGAACAGCATTCAGTTTGGAGAGCTCCAGTTTCCAAATAGCTTCTGTAGCACTAGATGACTGTATGTGTGAGATCATGAGTACAGTAAAAATAAAAGTGTGTGGAGAGAGCAGTGAAATGTGCACATGTGACTGACTCACCAAGTACTCGAACACAAGCGTAAGAGACTTCTGAGTGTGGATGATGTCATGAAGAGTCACAATATTGGCGTGTTTCAGGTCCTTCAGTAGAGACACTACAAACACACGGAGAGAAACTGGTCATTCCTCAAACACACAAGCTCTGGTTCTTCACACGCTTTTATGAATATTCACTGATAAACGTCAAGGGCGAGACAGACTGAAGCAAATATTACGGCTGCATAACACTTGGTTTTCCCAAAGTAAATCAACCCAGGGTTCTACGCTAGATTTTGAAGAAGCATCTGTGCTCCTAATAAAATAATAAATAAATATGACAACAAAATTAAAGAGTCAAACAATTAACCCTGACTTTAAAAACAAGATTTAATGGGATAATTTACCCAAAAATGAAAATTTACTAACTATTTATTCAGCCACAAACATTTATGAGTTTCTTTCTTCTGTTGGATATTAAAGAAGAATTTTTTGAGGTAAGCTGGAAACCTGTAACCATTGACTTCCATAGTAGGAAAAACAAACATTATGGAAGTCAATGGTTACAAGTTTTCAGCATACTTCAAATTAACTTCTGTAGTCTTCAACAGAATAAAGAAATTCATAAAGATTTAATTAATATTAAATGATGACAGAACTTTATTTTTTGAGTGAACTACCTTTTTAAGGTTAATCCTAGACTAAATTGCATGTTTAAGAAGGCTTGACTAAAAATAATAATACATCAACATATTTATTAAAATAAAATACATCAGATGCTGCTTAAATACCCTAAAGCAGTGTTTCTCAACCTCGTTCCCGGAGGAGGACCACCAGAACTGCATGTTTTGGATGTCTCCTTTGTCTGTCACAAACATTACAGGTCTTTCAGTCTCTGCTAATGAGCTGATGATCTGAATCAGGTGTGTTTGGTTAAGGAGACATGGTAAATGTGCAGAGCTGGTGGTCCTCCAGGAACATGGTTGAGAAACACTGAACTAAAGAACTTTGCACACTGATGTCCAAAATTTTTGTATGTATTTTTTTCGCTCATTTTCATATCCTAAAAATTAGTCATGTGCACAAACCTTGTACACCATGTCTGATGCGTAATAATTTATACGTTGTGCAAAAAAACCCAAAACATTTTGTAGTCAACTCAATGAGCGATTCTATGTTCTCCTCTGCTTTCTTCAAAATAGATAAAGAAAGAGGAATAATTCTTCCATGGAGAGGAAGGAGAGTTTATCTCCTTATCAAAGAGCTGCACAGGATTATCTATTAACTTTGTTTGCCAAAGTGCTGTGAGCTGCAAGTGAGAGCATTCTGGATTTTGGCTTTTGCTTGTACGGTGGCTCTGAATTATCAAAACACCTCTCAAAATGCTTTTTCAGATATGAAAAACGAGAAAAATATAAATAAATCAAACCCGATCAAATGTTTTTTATGACTGACAAAAGTTTTGGAGGGAGTGGGCCAATACAATTAAGTCGATACGATTATTTATTTATTTATTTATTTTGTTTAACATGTAAAAATTTCAGACAAATTTTGGATTCAGTATACAATAACCTTAACTTAACTTAGACCTAGACCTGGCTTAAGCAAGTACTGCTTGTGAAAGCATAACTTTATGCTTTGTAAGTTCTTATGTTGTTGTTTTTTCCTTGAATAATTGTGTCCTTAAAGGGATAGTTCACCCAAAACTCATATTACCATCATCTGGGGTAGGGCTGCCTGATACTGGAAAAAACTGACATGATATATATTGCGATATGAGCATAATTTCACAAGATTCCTATTAATTCACACTTAAACATTGATTGCATGATTTTAATCAACATTAAATGAATGGTTTTCGCTGGTGCCCAACAGTATTGAGGTTCAGAAATCTAAAAATCAAATGTAAAATAATATAGAAATATATAATTTCTTTCGTCCAAGTGGTTTGCAATTTCTTCAAGTTGTACAGTCAGGTGCCGTAAAGACACATCTAAATAAAAACCTTTCCCACTATTAGATTATAGTTGAAACATGACTCCACAAGTCTGAACTGTGTTACCTGATTAATTACAACCCAAATTTGACATTGCAGATCGTGCGCTTGCAGATGCGCATATTGCAATATCGATGCTTAAACGATATTGTGCAGCCCTAATCTGGGGAAAGTCATTTTTGGGTGAAATATCCCTTTAACTGTACATACATGTGTGCACATAACTCTGGTTACAAGGAAAATCTCAGATTCGGTAACTAATTCTGACAAGTAGACATTTTCTTCTACCATCAAAATGTTTTAAATATTTTTGTTTTATATTTTTTTCTACTGTGCACATTTCAGTTTCTAATGCGACTAAAAGCACTGTATAAACCAGCAACCCTAAAAACACCTAGGCTACTGGACTTTTAAGATTTTGATCTGTAAATCAGGGCTGCGCAATACAGGAAAAACTTAACACTGTGATATTTTGTTATTCTGTGATATAGATTGCGATATGAATACAATTTCACCAGATGACTTGAATATCTCTATTTGTAAAGAGTTGATCATTTTAGATTGGAATGATTCTGTAGTAGGTGTGCATCAGCATAAAATCTAATCTACTGAATAGCAAAAATTAAAACTCATCGTTATTTAAATTATATAGACACTCATTATTAAAGTTTACAAACAGTACAGCTTCTTATTCCTAAATGCTTTTAAAATCAGTATACAGTGACAGTCACAGGCCTCAAAAACGCATGCAAATGATAAATTATAATACAAACTCAACACTGCATATCCTGCGATGTGATTATTGCGAATGGTCACATTGCGATATCAATGCTGAAGTCATATATTGTGCAAATCTAGGATGAATTCTCTCTGTTTCAGAAATTAAACCCAGATTTCTTGACATTTATTTCCATAAACAGTGTCTGGGTGGGCTGGAAAATAAGCTTTATGCATGCACGCACACAAAAAAAAATCTGTTTTCAATCTTGAAAAAACACTTTCAACAGGCTGATTGAACATGTTACAACAGTGTTAATAGTGAATTAAGTGATTCACATGCTAATTTAGAACATCCTAGATTTAAGAGATGCAAACGTCTGTCACTGCACAAGCATGCTGGAAATTTGGGGCAGTAGTTTAGAGATCTAATTTTAGTGCTGATCCACTATGGCAGGCTTGTAACTCACCTTCTCTAATGGCAGTGCATGGAGCTCCTTCCTCGTGCTCCAAACGGATCTCCTTCAGAGCCACCAGGTTATCCGTCAACTTACTGCGGCCCTTGTATACTGTAGCGTAGGTGCCCTGGGAGAGAAATAGAAGAGACAACGCACAGCGATATGAATATTGCTTTAAACGGGAGACTTGTAAGGACTAAATTAATGTCAATTGTTGTATTAGAAGGGCTGCATGATGCATCACAAAATTATTGTTATAATATTATATGCAATATACATTTTGCAGGCAGGTGTGATGAAGGTAACACTTTATTTTGATGGTCCATTTGAGTATATTAGTAGACTGTCTGCTTAATATCTGTTGATATGCTCCTTCAACAGACATTTAGCTGACAAAGAAACTACATGTCAACCATTTCGCAGTACTTTGCAAGTCATGTTACACTAACCCTAACCTCAACCTAACAGTCTACTTATAATCCAATGAGAATTAGTTGGCATGTAGATGCAATGTAACTTAAATTCAACAAAATAAAGTGTGACCGTGATCAATTACGTTTATTTTAAGCATTGGTTGCTTATCTAAATTTGTCTAATCAGATGGGGCCTTGCTATCACATCTCCAGTAGTTACTGTTCTGATATTGGATGGAGCAGCCAAAACGTGAACCCAGGGGTGAAAATAAATATTTACGGAGAGATGAAAACACCCAATAAGAGTCAGAATATCTGCTGAGGTTTCACTCATTCATAGTGTTTTAGGGTGCTTTCACAACTGTAGATCCATTGTTTTGTTCAGAAACAGGGGATTCAAATAGTTACAATGGTGCTTTTTGTTCTTCGTGCAGTAACTCTCCTCACACATTGGTCAGGAGTTCCACGGTTTATTTTTCAGAGTCCCGCTTAGGTGTCACATATCTTTATTTTAATTTATGATGATGAGCGATTTTGAAAGGTGACACCCACAGAAATCATCACCAAATATAAATCAGAGGTAAGACTTTCTCATGCATAGCCGTTGGCTAGAATTATGCATTATAGGCAGGGTGCGAATTATACATTGACGATCGGGTGCGTTTCCAAAAATCATCATTAGCAAACTAAGGTCACAAAATGCGTCATTACAAACACAGTTCGTTGAATTGGCGTTATCCAAATCCATCGTTCCAATGAACATTCGCAAACTGCTTTGCAAACTTGTATGTTTGCAACTACACCTCTGGAGCTGTAGTTAGAAGCATAGTTGCTGGCTGTGTTCCCAGTTATCACCCCTATGCCCTATTCATTTAGAACATTCTAACATTTAAACAGAATTATAAAAAAAAAAAAAAAAAGTCATCTCTCTTAAGTGTAATTTGCTTTCAAAGTATTTTTACAGTTCAGTTTTAGCGATCTTCATGTTTACAATTGCATTCCCTTCGCAGTGCACTTTGAATACACTGATGTCATTTTGAACACAGCCGTGGCTCATGACAAAAGCTATAGGTGACCTATCATTTAAAAGCAGAACTTGTGTTACGTCTCCAAAGCTTGTGAAAACAAAAAACATAGCAAACGTTGATGCTTTTAATTTATAGTGGGTTATTTATTAAATATCTGTACTGTATATGACATGGGCCTGCTGGTTAGAACATTTCTGCAGTGGTTTGAATGTGTCAAATTGTAAAAGTAGACTTAAAAATAAATAAATTAATTAAAAAAATCCTACTTAAAAATAAATAAATAATCATAATAACCATGATAATAATAATAATAATAATAATAATAATAATAATCATCATTATTATTAATATTAAAGTATGTTTTTTTCATTTTCTAATAAATAATAAATATTACACTTAATTTCTTAATAAACAGCCTCATTATTTATTTATTTATTTAATTTATATATGAGATTAGAATATGTGTTAGCTTTTGTAAGTGATTTTATGTTTTAAAACAGAATGTGGAATATTCTCATTAATATTTATAAAGGAAACACAGGCCCTACATGTTCCATTTACATATTTCAATTAATATGGAAAGAGAGTGCATGTTTTAATGGGGTCTAAAGAAGTAGTTACTCCACCCCGTTTAGAGCATCATTATAAGCATTTTATGTTATAACTAACGTGGTTCAAACGATAGATCTGCGACAGAGAAACTACAGTTCTGGGAAACACTCGTCACTACATCGTTCTTTTCCCAAACGGTGCATCGTACTATGATAGTTCAGCCGCGAGTTACGTCGTTGTTTGGGAAACGCACCCCAGGGGGTCAACTTTTCTGTCATGTTAGTTTGTGTAATACAAGCTTCAATGAATCAAATGTATGTATTTATTTCAATTACATCTAATTTATTAATAAAACATATTTAAGTTTTCAGTGTTTTGAGGGATATTCAGTGTATCCTGACCTACAGTATCCTCTGATTTGCTTTTTCAGAGGTTACTGTAGTTCAAACTAAACAAACAAATTTTACTTTACTTTTAGGCTGTATGTTGAAACAGACAGCTATTTTACAAGAAAAGTGTCTTTTAAACACTAACGGTGTCTATCAGTGATCTAAATCTGCCAGTTTCTGACTTTTCAATGATTATTTTTTCTTTTGCATAGACTGATTGGCAACTATTATAGGGATGGTATATTTTTATTGTCTGTTATTTTAATTACAAATATTATTTAAGGTACAGATCAGAGCAAACTATTTCTCGCTATTTAAAGTACTGACCCGCCAATACATACCCGCCCATACCTCAAACCCCCCTTTAATTCGCACCCTGATTATAGGCTATGCATTATAGAGAGAATTAACAAGCCAATAAATCAACTGCAGTTTGGTCAGTTTTCCTAACGGATCAACAGCTCTCGTTAATAGTTCAGCATGCTTTCAATTTCGTATTTGGCATGAAATGCACATTTACCCATAGGAATGACATTCCGCCATACTCATAATTCTGTCTTTATATAGCCGTATATACACAACCATAATACACTGTGACATAGCCTGGTTCGTTAGTTCATTGGATCGTATTGCTTTCTAACTACAATTGATCAGCTCCAGAGTTCATTTTAACCGAGTCAAGACCACTTCATTCAGGTGCTCTCGGATCGATTGTTTTGGTGCGGTTCACAGTGCGATTGCAGTGTTCACATATATTTAAACGAACCGAGCTGACGGGCACACGCGCCAGGTTCCAAAACAAAGGTCTAGTTGTGAAAGCACCCTTAAGACTAAATGTTTGCACCTTGAATTAAAAATACTTAAATCTGCAAATTTATTTTATCTGTTTTTATCAGCTATTTTAATACCATTACATAAATAAATGATTTTAAAAAAGAGCTAATAAAAATAGCATTTAGCTAGGAAACTCTTATATCATAAGAAATATAATTATCGCAATACTCAACAAAATCACATATTTTTCCAGTATAGTGCAACCCTAGGTACTGGACCAGAGTAGAAAAGCCCCAATAATGAGTTGTACCGAAACAAACTGCACTATACAATGCAGTGAAAAAGCACCTTAAAGAGATAGTTCACCTAAAAATGAGCTCACCCGAAAATTTACTCACTATTTATCAACGCTCAAATGGTTGTAATCGCTTATAAGTTTATTTGTTCTGTTTAACACAAAAGAAGATATTTTGAAGAGAGCTGAAAACCTGTAACCATTGACTTCCATAGTAGAAAAAACGAATACAATGGAAGTCTGTGGTTACAGGTTTCAGCTTTCTTCAAAGTATCTTCTTTTGTGTTCAATAGAAGAAAGAAAGTCAAACAGGTTTGAAACATGCAGAGCGAGTGAATGATGGCAGACTTTTAGGTTTTGTGTGAACTATCCCTTTAATGGAGCTACAGTGTATAACAGATGCTAAAGTTACCTCTCCTAGTTTATCCAGTTTCACGTACGTCTCCAGCTTACCAAATCCGATCTCAGACTGCAAAGACAAAAAACTGTGTCAATAACATGCTCCTAAAAAGCAGCACTCAAACAACACTGGGATACAGGGCAGAAAATTCCAAAGGCATTCATGTGAACTCATTAGAAAGCACCCAAATTGCTCTGCTCCCGTTTCAGATGGATGTAATGTGCTGGGCTGGTTTATATAGAGGTTTATATAATGCTTGCTGAACACATGAGCTAAAACAGCCCTCCCTAAAAATAAATCGGGAACAACTGAAGTGCAACAAATAAAGTGTTTTTAAACGCATCACAGATCAAGCGTGCATCAACAGCACTGAATAAACATCACGCTCTGGGTTTATATGTCATATCAAGGGCAAACTGAAGTTGTGCTACTTTATGATAATGAATTAAGAACAATCTTGACCTTCTTTTAAGAGTTTTATTTCACTGTGTTATTATATTATTATAAGAATTGTATTTTATTTTAGTATTATATTTTTCATAACCCCTTCCAACATCAAAAATCTTGATATAACCTCTTAACAATCCCTCATTTTGTCTTGTAAACTAGTGAAAGGCACACTTTAAATACAATGAGAGTTCCTTAAGATCAGTGTTAGGGGTAACACATTACAAGTAATGGGAGATAATTACGTAACAATATTACTTTTACTTAACGCATTACTCCAAAAAATAAGCAATAATACTTGAGCTACTTTTTTGAAAATGTAATGCAAGATAATTTTTAGTTTAATTAGCTTTAATTCATTTTTAAAAAGTAAATTGCTGAATTAAAATTATAGTAGTCACGCAGTCAATGGTAGAACGTGTTAATTAATTTGAAAGCTAATTTACTTAGCTTTAATTAATTTAATTAATTTACTTAAGACAAATGGTACAAAAAGTGCACGCATTGATTTAAACTTTCAATAATCTGTATATATGGCATGTAGAATTTCTCTGATAACATTATCCTAAAAAATTACTTATTGATGTGTTTTTTAAAGGTAAATGAAGGGCATACAGTGTGTTGTTAATTGCAGAACTCCTCCATTTAAAGAAATGTAAAAAAAACTACTGAAAGAGATTAAGGCTTAGCCAGGTCAGAAAAAGTAATGCAAAAATAACTCAAAAGTAATTTAATGCATTTGTAACTAAGTAACGCATCTATTTATTTTTTTGGGGGGGGTGGGGGGCGTAACTCAATATTGTAATGCATTACTCTCAAAGATACTTTCCCCAACACTGCTTAAGATATAGCTTAAGATATATATTTTTTATATTTTAGTCATGTCATTATATACATTTATGATGTCAAAGCAGTAACTAATTCAGCATTCTATCATGTCAAAAACATTGCAAGAATTAGATGCTTTGTTTCCAGTGAGGCCTTAGAGAAACATGTTCATGCTTTTATCACCAGTATGGTGGATTACTGTAATGGACTCCTTACTGGCCTTCCCAAAAAGACAGTCAGACAGTTGTAGCTTATCCAAAATGCTGCTGCCAGGATTCTGACCAGAACCATAAAATCAGAGTATAATAATATAATGAGAAAATATCAGTTTGCGGCGGTATAGTGTCTCACTATCACCTAGCACTGTCACCTCATAGCAAGAAGGTCGAGTCGGGCTGGGCCAGTTGTTAATTCTGTATGTTTGCATGTTCTTCCGGTGTTGGCATTGGGTTCCTCCGGGTGCTCCGGTTTCGCTTACAGTCCAAAGACATGCACTATTTGAATAGGTGAATTGAATAGACTAAATTGGACATAGTAGGTATAGTAGGTGTGTGAATGAGTGTGTATAGATGTTTCCCAGTAATGGGATGCAGCTGGAATGGCAGCCGCTGTGTAAAACATATGATGGAATAGTTGGTGGTTCATTTCACTGTGATGACCCCTGATAAATAAGGGACTAAGCCGAAGGAAAATGAATGAATATCAGTTTGCAACATCAAGCAACATAGCAAGCTGTTTTAATGTCCTACGAAGTAGGACCAGAACATTTTGCTCGTTTTACCATTGATATTGTGCTACAAATATTTTGAGAATTTTGTTTTAAGCAGCTAGACATGCCATGAAAGTTTATTTTGTCTATGTGTCCGCAATCATTTCAAAGCAATGATAGTGTGACCATGAACAAACAAGTCAAGGAGAAAAGAAAAGAGAGAGCGAGAGAGATATGCAGAAAAATGAAGGCATATCCTGGGACAGAACTAAAGTCTGATATCAACAGCAGCAACGCATGCATTAGCCTGTCATACTGGAAACACAGAGAGTCAGCCAGTGGACAAAACTAGTCAGAAACATTATTATAAGCCATCTGAAGGATTGTACAGATGTGTTTTGGTTTTCTTTTTATATACCATTTGTTTTTCAATATCTTTTTAATAACTCATATAAGTATTTTGTTTGTTTTTCTGGATTTGTGCATGTATTTATCAAAATTATAATTGTGTGTGTGCATACTCCCTTTAAGACAAGTCATTTCACTCAGCTGCTATCTTTGAAACTCCTCTCGGGCAGTATGCTCGGTCATTCTGACTGAACGGGAAAACATCAAATTCTCAAAAACCAAGCTTATGATTATATCACATATTTGGAACTGTCTTATAGGTTTCATTTCTAAAACATTAGAATCAAACAAAAATCTGAATTTTTTCAAGTTTTCCAAGCTACTGTAATGCGCAGTCAAAAAGAACGAGATCACGACACCAACCTCGTTTATGGCCGTGTTACACATTATCATCCTCTGGATAATGCTTTGTCAGATCACGCTGCTCTTCGAGTAATTCACAACTTAGTCTTGATGTCAAATCTCCTTTAGAAATGACAGCAACTCTTTGTTTACAAGTTCGTGGGCGTTCGAGAAGTTGCTGTCATGTGACGTGCGTTTGACAGGACAGACTGTACCTTGCGTTAATTTCATACAAATAAAAAAAACAAAATTTTTTTATTTCAAGTGTAGTTGGTTCTTTTAAAAGTAGAGATTTTAAAATTTATGTGGATATATTTCTTGTCTCTGTGAAACAGGTATTCGCTGAGATTCCAGTGTGTTTGTTAACCACTAAACTGTCGTAAAAGCACACATATGATCCGAGCTTCTCCCTGGAAAAACATCAGTCTATATCAGTTGGCTCCTGTACTAGTAGGTGGGGCTTCATTCGCCATTTTGACCATTACACTTTTCTTGACACGTCTTGTGTATTCTATAATCTTTGGTGTGTGTGTGTGTGTGTGTGTGTGTGTGTGTGCGTGTGTGTGCGTGCGTGTGCGTGTGTGTGTATGTGTGTATGTATGCGCGCATTTACATATTATATAATAACTTTATGATTTTATTTATTGTTTATGTAATCTGCAATGCTTTGGCAATACTTGACAATTCATGCCAATAAAGCCCTTTTGGATTGAATTGAATTGTATCGAGAACAAACATCTGAATGAATGTCTGGTTGTGTATTGCATCTTATTTTATTATATAATATTTCAATAATAACCTTTTTAAATTTCATTATCTTTTTAATAATCCTATTATGATTTTTTTCTTATTAAAGTATGCATTTATCAACATTCTGTGTGTGTGTGTGTGTGTGTGTGTGTGTGTCTCTATGTGTTATATAATCTCTTGCTGATTTTATTTATTGTTTATGTAATCTACAATGCTTTCCCAAATACTGTTAAAAGTCCTGCCAATAAGACTCTTTTGCACTGAATTGAATTGAGAAAGAGATGTACAGAAATGTACAGTTGTGTGCAATACTTGACAAGTCATGTCAATAAGGCTCTTTTGCATCGAATTGAATTAATAGAGAGTAGTTTATTCTAATTTATTTTATTTATATTTGTAAATATACTGATTATTATTATTATTTATTATTACTGTTTTATCCAGAAATGTTGACTGTTAAATGTACAGTTTATTCGGATTTATTTTATTTGTATTTTTATTAGTATTTTTACTTAATTATAATTATTATTATTATTATAGTTATTATTATTATTATTATTATTATATTATATATTAAAATACTATACTACTATTTACTGTGCTTATGTTTTTAGTTTTTTTATTATATATGTATGTTCTTTTTAATGCAAACTTTATAAATGGTTTGGCAATATACTTGTCATGCCAATAAAGCAATTATTGAATTAAACAGAGAGAGTGAGAAAAAGAGGGCCGTATCATACACCCGGCGCAATAAGGCACAAGACGTATTTCTATGACGTGTTGCTATTTTCAAACCAGCGCAACACCAAATTTCCCATTTTCCACCACGTTGTTTAAATAGCAAATCCATTTGAGCCACTATGTAGACTCATGGGTGTTTCGGTCTAGAAAAGAGGTGTTAAAGCACATTGTTGGTGAGTTGCTATTTTGAGGAACTAGACTGCACAATAGACCAGCTGAGAGCAGGTCTAAAGTCCAGCGCAGAGCGCGATAGTCCTGCGCCTAGCTGACACATTGCTTAATACTCACAGGATGTACAACAACACACAAAAACCTTTACAAATGAAAAAGAATTAAAGCAATACAATACTACAAAAATTATTATTTTCTACATAAATATAAAAACCACTGCCTCCATGCCTTCTTCATCTCGGGGGGCTTTTTCAGTTAATTCATGACAATTTACTTTCTTATAATGTTAGTATTAGTAATAGTATTATTTATTATATGCATATTTATATTTGTTTTAATAAAAACAAGCTTAGATTTGCCCACCTGTCAGGTTTTAGACCATATGGGGCACAGCATGTCTATTTGGATATAACAGAGTTTTCTGACCACACTTCATTATTATTGCTCATTTACTTGTTTGCTGGAAATTAGAACTGAATTTAGAAATAGTTTTGAAACAAATCTTTGCGCTTAACAAATAAAATGAATTACGTAGGCTAATGGATGTCTGTGCGTACAACACGTTTCCTTATCCACGAAAGAGAGTGAAAGTGAAAGTAAAGAATCATTCTCGTGCTGCAGATGCTCTGTTTAACCGTTTTTTTTCGCTAGTGAAGCGTTCAGTTTTTCCACTTACAAAGTCTTCCATGTAAATAGCAAATGCACCATGGCGTGACAACTGACTATTAAAGGCAATGGGAGATGAGACTCTGATTGGTTTATTCTCAAAACACACCCATAACTCATTGAGAGAATAAGCTCAACCTTGTTAGACCATGCGCCGCAACGCAGAGCGGATTTTTCTGTCCTTAAAATAGCAAAAGTGGATTCTGACAAGCCCTTAATGCTTTTACACCCGTCGCTTTGGACTTTGCGCCTGGATCGTTAAAATAGAGCCCAGAGAGAGCAAGAGATGGCAAATGATGGATGGAGCAAAAGAAAACAACTGTGGATAGAGGGCATGAGGCTAAAAGTAAAGTCAAAAGTTGATATTTCAAATAAAATATAAGATGATATCAACTGATGTTAGAAACAGGTCACACTCATTAACCGCACAACCTCACAACAAATAGAACTGGAGCAAAAAACAATAATGAAAAAAAAATAATAAATCGAAACTATACAGGAAGTTTACAGAGAGTAAGAATGATGTGGGAAATAAAAGGGAAAACCAACAGAGAGACATTACCAGTG
Source organism: Danio aesculapii (assembly GCF_903798145.1). Classification (NCBI taxonomy): domain Eukaryota; kingdom Metazoa; phylum Chordata; class Actinopteri; order Cypriniformes; family Danionidae; genus Danio; species Danio aesculapii. The sequence goes on along the minus strand of NC_079442.1, from coordinate 45,237,695 downwards.
ATACTCTGCGTAATCTCCGGCTGAGCGGTTTGTCAAACAGAGGGCTGTTGAGGCTGAATTTCTCCAGGTAGCCATCAGGAAGCCTGATATCGGCAGGCAGAGAAAGACGCTTGTTTATGTCCTGAGAGGAAAGCAGGAGAGTGGGGGGGGGGGCCATTATTAGTTAAGGCCTAAAGCTTTTGTACACTCCATAGGAGTAATAACCCATCTGGCCCGCAGGCTAGTCATCTAACTGATGGGTACCATGCCGTGGAGCATTTTCAGTACCCACAATGCACCATTAGTCACGCACAACTGATGTAACTTCAATAGCAAGAAAAAAAGCTAATGGTTATTATGTGGTACACGCTTTTAATCTAAGCAAGCAAAACGAAAACAAAGGTAAGCTACGGAAAATGGCATGTTTTTATAACCCGAACACATCATGTATTATTCACAGCTCTAAAAAAAGTGTCACATCAGAAACATCAACGTACCTCTGTGGAAATTTTGCGACCGGGGTTGTTTCTCAGACGAACTCGGACAGGACTGTGCACCTCATCGGAGGACGTGGCCGAAGCCTGATCGCTCTCTCCGTCTGAACCCATTTTTACATCCTCATGAACGATTTCTGCATTTACAGACACAACCACACACACACACAAACATTGGCACGCTATGCTGACATTACGGTTCTAATGATACTGCTAATACTGACTAAATTAAATATAACAATTGTAATCTAAATCATCAAAGTAATGCTGATGTATTATCTTGAGAGACTGCGACACTTTTAAGAAGCGTTTATATGGCTCGGAGATTCATACAACACTACTGCTCTGCTGAGGAACTACTTAGCTGCTCTGAAAGGAGATCCGTCTCATACCCACACAAAAGGAAAAAAAATAGAAGTCATTATCTTGCACTCTCATTTATTCACTCCCTATCCCATCCCCCCCATTAAACCATAACACAACCTCCCACCCCCTCGCTCCTTTCCACACACATACTCTCTCTCAGCCTGGCTATCTGTGTGTAACAGCATAGTGGTTCTCAACTGGTTTTGCTTCAGGACTCAGATTTTACATTAGGCCCCGTTTACACATTTCGTTTTTATTTTAAAACGCAAACGTTTTCCTGTGATTACACCTTCCGTCCACACTACCCCAGAGTTTTTGAGCCCCAAAAACAGAGCATTTTGTAAACGCTAAAGAGACTGTTTTGGTTTTACAACACTGCTGCTCTGATTGTGATTGTGGATTTCTCAATATTAAGTTCATTCTTGCGTCCTCTCCTTGTAAGTTCAGACTTCGCAAGTCTGATATTGAAAACAAATTACCGAGGACACATCGGGTAAATCTTCAAAGGGAACAGTGCACTTTATAACCTCACTCACATCACCCAGGCTACATTGTTTCCCTATCTTAACAATAACAAACATGATATAAGCAACTGCCTATTTTCTAGTTATTTTGATTAAACTGGTTTTGCTTCAGATTTTACATTAGCCATCAAGAGGCAATGCAACACCAAATATGAAATATTATTAGCGCAAAATTGTGCTTGCATAATTTTAATTGTCGGTAATGCCATGTAAACCCACTTTTTAAGTCTAGCAATTATGTAGTGTCTTATAACAAATTGTCTTATAATCATACGACCCTAATTGTGTGATTTATGCTTAATGACATTACAAGTCTATTCATTTGCTTGTTCACATTTTATTACAACATTGAGTGCATTGTGTTAACTGTTTGTTTGCCTAGTAGTAAATATGTATATGTCGATATATCGTGATATCTCCGCCCGCGATACATTATAGTTACTCAATCACTATTTATCTAATTGTACTAAAGATGTGAATTAATTCATCATTCTTGCACTGTAGCAGTATTTGACAATTTTTTTGTTAAATGCAACTTGTGCAAAATTGGTATGCTGCTGGATTGACTAATCTAGAGATGTCAAAAACTGCTCTCAGCACATCCACATTTTCAAGCTTTTTTGACAGAAGTGCGCTTGCATCTTGTTGCGATTCTATAAAATGTGCTGTGAATAAAAGAAATAAATCTAAATCTTTTATGCATTTTCCCCCCTTCATTTACACAAATATCTTGGATGGTTTTCCTATGATATATCGCGGAATTTCTGATATTGTATCGGGGGTAAAATATCATAATATTGTATTGTGAGTTTACCTGTGATTCCCACCTCTATTACCTTTTAAAGTGCTTGAAAAGTCATCGAATTTGTTTGAATTAGGTGCTATATATATATTTGACTGATCAACAGACATAAAACAACTCTTATGTTGGAATCTTTCTAATTTGGGTTAGAGTGAACTCAGTTATGAGTATCATAATAGTTGAAATATCTTAGCATCTTAGTTCAATTACTTTGGACCAAATTTATACATTTACTCCTGGTTTGTTTAACAAGTACACTGCCATTTTAAATAGTAGTTGCTAACAAAAAGTAGTTGCTGACAAAAAAATATATATTTTTCATACAAAAAAAAAAAAAATCATGTGCTGGGCTAAACATTCCTCTAGCATGTGCAAGTATGCGCATATTTTTATAATTTGAGAACCCATTACAATGATGAGATAAACCAGGTATGCTTAAGCATTGTGTTCTTTTAAAGATAGTCTCTTGTTATAGAACAGCAGAACTTTAACAATGTGTTTGTTGCACCCTAACAGAGCAATCACACCAGGATTCATCTTAAACCAAACTTTCCATTTAGCACCCTTTCCCTAGGGTTGCAACCTACCAATTGAGAACCACTATAAAGGTGTTTGCATCCACATTGCATTATATGAAGAGTCTAAGCTGTGCAGTAGATCTGGGAATCAATAACTAGAATATTTGGATATATTCATTTCTGTTAAAGGGACAGTTCACCCAAAAATAAAAATCCTACCATCATATAACTCACCCTTCACTTGTTCCAAACCAGTTTGAGGTTTTTTTTTTTTTGTACTGTTGAGCACAAAAGAAGATATACTGTCGAACCAGTGACTTCCATAGTAGGAAAAAAATACTATGCACTCAAAAAATAAACTCATTGGATGAACTCAATTTAATTGAGGGCAGGATTTTCATCTAATAAATTTGTTTAGCACCAACTTAAAAAACTATTTGCACTATTAAATGCAGTTGAGTTGATCCAACATGATTTGATCAAATAAAAATTTAAACACATTTGTATTTTTATTTAACTCTATTAAACTTAAAGGTCTGATAATATCATGTCTGTGTCGTACATTTCAAAGTGTCTTAGTTTTCTTTAAAGTTATCCTAAATAAACTAAAAGAGACATTTTTAAGCATGTTTCATGAGTTACAAATTCAGTTGATTAAGACTGATCTCAGAACTCATTTTAGGACAGTTATTGCTCACTGAGCAAAGTTTTTGCTAATTAAGCTGCCAACATCCTTGGGTGCTTCTGCAAGGTGGTGATCTCGAAACACAAAGCATTACATGAAACTCTTCTACATATTCAAACTAAAGTGAATATTAAACTGAATATTAACTTTCAACACAAGATATTGTCAACATTTCCCTCTCTCAATTCAATCCCACACAAAGCATGCTGGGAACTACAAATCCCCTGACCAGGTAGTTGGACCAAAACAATTTCTTCATGTTGTCCCAACACAAAACACTCAAGTTAACTTAGTAGTTTACAAATTTAAGTGGGCTGAAAATTTAACAAATAACTTGGCCAAAGAAATACAAGAATTGTGGGGATTAAGCTCATTTTAAACAGGTAGTTTGAACAAGCAGCAGTAATCGTTTTTTTTAAGTGTGGAAGTCAGTGGTTACAGATTTCCAACATTCCTCAGAATATCTCCTTTTGTACTCAACAGAACAAAACAAAAAAAAAGTCACGATTAACAGAATTTTCAGTTTTGGGTGAACAATCCCTTTAATCACATTTCAACTTCTTCCAAATATATAACCATTACATTGCTTAACTAATTTTAATTGGGGTTTCATTGAAGCAAGTTGTCCAGTGTTTCTTGTAATTAACATGTCTGTGCAAAACATTTTCAGCGTACTGCTTTGCTAAAGAAAAAAATGTATTGCATCTTGTCTCTCTATCTGTTATCCACTCTGTATCAAGCAGATTATTGGTTTAGAAGTACACAGAGAAGCTCCTTTGCCATTGCTGTCTAGCTAAAATTATATTGTTTAACAACAGGCCTTTAAAAAGAACAAACCACTTTTCTTTTTGAAAATAGGTTCATATTACAGCTCCTCTAGAGTTAAATGGTTGAGTTTTTTTTTTTTTATTAGAATTTACTGGACGACCGTTAGAAAAGTACACTCTACATAGTATGATGTGAGTAGTATGAAAGGAGTAGAATGATTCAGAATCTCCAGCCTGATCTCACGAGAAAAAGTAAGTATTTTGCTATTTTGTCAGTTTAGTGGCTAATTCGTACGAGTTTAGTCGCACGAAATTGTACGATTTTAAAAAGGAGGCGTGGCACCTAAACCCACCCATCATTGGGGGATGAGCAAATCGTACTAAATTGTACGAATTAGCCACTAAATCAAAAAGTTACGAATTGCCATGAGATTGTGTTGGAATCTCACCAGTAGTAGTAGGTCAGATACTTCTTGCCTACTGTTTTTCTAATTACTATGAATTCGGACAAACTACTCGGCTCGCATACTCTTTTTAATGCACTATTTAGGATGGAAGTAAGCCATTTCGGAGTAGAGCACTTTTAGCTTAGCTTAGCATAGATCATTGAATCCGATTGGACCATTAGCATCTTGCTCAAAAATGACTCTTCTGAGGTTACTAAGACTGTAGAAAGTCAGCCCACTAAGACTGACAAAAAAAAGATAAGGCAATATGCCTAGGAACTATACTCTCAAGAAACCTTGCTGTCATCCCATTGCTAGGCATGGGCCAATATAAGATATTAACGGTGTGATAAACTTGAATAAAAATATCCATTGGCGCCAGTAGCCTAGTGGTACTGCACGCTGACATATAGCACCAACATGGTCACAGCAACCAGAGTTCAATTCCTGGCTCAAGGTCCTTTGCTGATTCTTTCCCTGTCTCTGCTCCCAATGTTTTCCTGTCTGAACTGTCCTGTCATAATAAAGGTGAAAAACCCCTAAAAAATAATTATAAAAAATAAAAATAAAATATCACGGTTTCACAATATTGTGACTACTGCTCTAAAATATATTCTTTTTAAATGTCTGGGTAAAAAACTAAAACTTTTTCCCCCTTTGAACACAATATATTTTATTTTGAGAAACATTTAAAATATTTTGGAGTAGTAAACATGTTAGGCTACATAATTTAAATTAATTATTGACTCCTGCTGTCTTCATTTGTTTCAAAAACACAGATTTCTTTACATGTTAAAATTGCATCTTTGGAGATACTGTTGTCCTATAAATAAATAATAATAATAATAAATTTTTAAAAATCATCTTACACATACCCTAGGAACGGTATAGCAGAACAATTTGGCAGTTTTAAACCTTAACTTTTCCAAACCGCAGTATACCTTAAAAACGGTTATCGTCTCATGCCTAACCATGGCTGCAGCAGGCACAATTATATTATGCAGAGCTAATGGTCTAATACAGGGATGCTCAAACTAGGACCCGTGGGCCAAAGTTGGCCCATAGTAACCTTTGATTTCCTATCTAAGAAGAGATAGAAGAATGATGGGTATGGTTTAGAGACTGTCATTTCAAATTTAATATAACCCTTTACTTGTTTATTTTATTCTTAAGCTACAAAAAAGCGAACTGAAATGAAATGCTTTAATTTAAATGGTTAATTTAGTTTACAATTTATTTACTGTCACCTGACAGATAATGTACTTTATAAAATACAAGATAAAGACTTTTTGGTGAATCAAGAAAAGGCAGATTCTGCTTGACTAGTGTATTCAGCATTGAACTCCACTGTTATAAATATGATAATGTTTTTATTGCACTAAGTTGTCATTTTAAAAAAGTTATTCTGCATTAGTTAATACGATTCAAAGTAATGCTTTCTAATTATTTGGGATGAGAGACCACATGGGAAAGCTAGGTTGCTGCCGGAAGTGGCATTAGTGAGACCAGCAGGGGGCACTCAACCTGCGGTCTGTGTGCATCCTAACACCCCAGTATATTGATGGGGACTCTCTTTTGTTTAGTGAGCACTGTCTTTCACATGAAACTGAAGTCCCAACTCTCGGTGGTCATCAAAAATCCCAGGATGTCCTTCGAAAAAGCGTAGGGGTTTAACCCTGGCATCCTGGCTAAATTTGCCCACTGGCCTCTGTCCATCATGGCCTCCTAACCATCCCCATATCATAATTGGCTTCATCACTCGGTCTCCTCAACACCAATCAGGTGGTGTGCGGTCTGGCGCAATATGGCTGCCGTCAGCCATCCAGGTGGATGCTACACACTGGTGGTGGATGAGGAGATTCCCCCCCAATGTGTAAAGCACCTTGAGTGTGCTATATAAATGTAAGGAAATATTATTATTATTATTTATAAATATTATGAAATGAATTAGGAAATTAGCCATGGCCAACTTTAATGTAAAACAGTTTGATATATTTATGCTCAGCCCACAGCTCTCAATGATTTTTAGCCCTTCATACGAAAAAGTTTGGACACCCCTTGTCTAATCCAATATTTTGATCTATGCCAGTGTTTCTCAACCACGTTCCTGAAGAACGACCAACACTGTATGTCTCCTTTGTCTGTCACACACATTACAGGTCTTTCAGTTACTGTCAATGAGCTGGTGATCTGAATCAGGTGTGTTTGGTTAAGGAGAACTGGAAAATGTGCAGAGCTGGTCCTCCAGGAACGTGGTTGAGAAACACTGATCTATGCTAATTCATTAAAAGTGCTCCTATCAGATACAAAGATTGACTGATATTATTTAAAGATGGTACAACTCAACCGTTTGACTCTATAGGAGTCATAAATTGAGCCTATTTTTATTAAAAAAAAAGAGTGTTCCTTTAAGAGAAGTTAATGCATTATGAATTGTTTTATTAACAGATCCAATAACTGTTCAAATTCCTTACGATTCCCATCCCTACTGTGCAGCCTCACAAACACATACATCACACTGTCGTCCTGTGTCTGCATGCGCATGTGTGAGTGTGAATGTACCGAGGCGTGTGGTGTGGTTGAGATAGGAGCTGAGACTGCGGCCCAGGCTGCGTGGTCTGCGCAGGGCGCTGCTGTAGGACTGCAGGAGGGAGTGCATGCTGAAGGAACCCCCCGAACCTCTCACTGAACCCCGCAGACCACCACTGCCGCCAACTGGCATGGCCTCTGGGAGGAGGAGAGGGGAGGAGGACGACACACAGAGGAAATGAAGACGGAGGAGAAGGGGGGAGGAGGAGAAGGAGGACATAAATGTGGCAGGACACATAATGGAATGGTGCATTATGGGTAGGGAAAGAAAAAGAAGATTAAGGAACGAGTGATATGGGTGAAATGGTAAGTGTGTGATTAACAGGAAAGAAGGACGGAATCACAGGATGAGAAGAGGGGGAGGAAAAAAAAAGAGGAAATATCAAATTAAGAACAGAAAAGTCAAATTTTTAGAGCATGCTTTCATTTTTCCAAAACGGTTTCATTTCCAAAAAAATGAAATGTTATTGACTGATTTGCAAGGAACATCTTCAGTGTTAGTAAACGAGGGCCACAATTGTTAAGCAACGACACTGATAAATTCATTTTCCCGCTGCTGGTAATTGTTTCTAATGATGCTCTGCACGTTTAGAACGACACACAAGGGCATCGATTCATCAGCATATGAAAGCCGAATGCATTTCACATTTGTGCAGGCTTTGGAGAAATGCCAAAACACACTTCGACAGAAAGAGATGGATTTGCAGAGTCAACAGGATGATGGATTTGCATATGGTAATCAGAATATATATAACATGTAGATATATATAGTTGAAGTCAAAATTATTAGCCCTCTTATTATTTCCCAAATGATGTTTATCAGAGCAAGGAATTTTTCACAGTATTTCCTATAATATTTTTTCTTCTGGGGAAAGTCTTATTTGTTTTATTTCGGCTAAATTAAAAGCAGTTTTTAATTTTTTTAAAAGGCCAATATTATTATCCCCCTTAAGCAATATATTTTTGGATTGTCTACAGAACAAACCAACATTATACAATGACTTGCCGAATTACCCTAATTAACCTAGTTAACCCTTAAAAGGCTGATTTATACTTCTGCGTCGAGAGATCGGCGTGACCCATGATGCCTGCCTTACGCATAGTCGTGCATTTATACTTCTAGCATGCCAAGGGTTTCTACAGGTTTCAACAAGTTAAATTTAAGAATTTTTAAAGACCTTTTTAAGACCATTATGAATTAAATTTTAGACTTATACAAGGCTAAATGCTAAGGATTTTTTATAGAATATTCGAGTTGAATTTCGACAATTGAATTCGAAGTGAATTTTTCACTTGCCCTACCACAAAATGATTATAATTTAATACATATAATAACACAACAACAACAATAATAATAATAATAATAATAATAATAAATAATAATAATACAGTAATAAAAAATATAGGTCAGTATCCTCAGCAGTAAATAAATTGATAACTTTTAAACAAATGTTACTATAAGTAATAATAATATTATGGTTAAAAAATCTATTTTTAAAACAAACATTTTTTTGAGATTGGAATTGTTCGTGATTGTATGGGTGTAAAAGGCCAGATTAGGTAGCTACACATAAACAATCAAAATTAAGGCCTATTAAAAAAGATTTAAGACTTACAACACGATATTTCAGTAGATTTGAGACTTTTTAAGGCCTAAAATTTGGTTTTGGGATTTAAGACATTTTAAGACTTTTTAAGACCCTGCAGATACCCTGATGCTGTTCGTGTTGCTCTGCAATACACTTTACGAAATGCTAGCTAGCAGTAGGTTATGTTTCTGTGTGTGAGGTTTCTTCGTGGGTGTTTTGTTTTTTCTGAAGGCTACCTTAATGTACAAGTGGCTCAAACGCGCTCATTCAGAGTCGTGAACCGGAGGACGTGCAACTTTAATCATAAGGTAAACACAAAACAACATTTTCTATCTGGAGCTCCTTCACAGGACTCCACACTTGTAAACAATCACTTCGACGGGATCATGCATCTCTCGGTCCCGCCCACACTGGTCACAGCCAGCAAGCTGACCAATCACAGACTTTGTGCTACGCGTCATTGTAATGTCTAGTCAAGGCTGATTTATACTTCTGCGTCAAGCGCACGCAAATGCTCCGGTGCAGCTTTCGCATGGTTGCATAGCCCTCGCCGTGGCTGATGCTGACGCTGATGCGCACCTCTCAAAAAATTTAACTACACGTCACAACAACGCATGGTGTAAGCTCTGTGATTGGTCGGCTTGGTAGCGGTGAAGAGCGTGGGCAGTGCTGAGAGCCGCGAGCCTAATAGAGCAATTGTTTACAAGTATGGAGTCCCGTGATGGAGCTCCAGAAGGAAACTTTTGCTTGGTGTTTACCTTATAATTAAAGTTGTTGCACGTCCACCGGTTCCCGCCTATGAATAAGCGAGTTTTAGCTATTTGTACATTAAGGTAGCATTCAGAAAAAACAAAACACCTGCAAAGAAACTCGACACAGAAGAAAATAAAAACCTACTGCCAGCTGGCATTTCGGAAGTGTTATTGCAGAGCAACATAAACAGCATGCAGAAGTATAAATGAACGACAAAGGCGCAAGGTAGGTGCCATGGGTCACGCCGTACACTCGACGCTGAAGTATAACACCTGATTTACACGGGGCTTCAGTGTTAACGCTTGATAGCAGGCGTGTCTGAAGTTGGGGCTGATGCGATCATCATAGTAGCGTCAGCCAATTAAATTAGTCCGCAATCGGCTACTGTCTGAGCTGGTGTATTTGCACAAAGTGATCTGATTGGCTGACGCATCCCAACTTCCCAACTTCAGCAGCAAGCAACACCACTGACGCAGCACCAACGGATCCACAATGCAGTTCAGCAACATCTGACATTACCCATTCAAAGTGAATAGGGAAGCGTTGACGTTGACGCCCCGTATGAATGGGGTGTAAATCAGCCTTCAGCGCCAGCCAAGGCGAGGGCTATGCAACCGTGCAAAGGCTGCACCAGAACATACGCGTGCGATTGACGCAGAAGTATAAATCAGCCTTAAATGTCGCTTTAAGCTGAATACTAATATCTTGAAAAATATCTAGTCTCATCATGTCAAAGATAAAAGAAATCAGCTAGTAGAAATTAGCTATTAAAATGATTATGCTTAGAAATGTGTTGAAGAAAATCTTTCAGGTAAACAGAAATTGTACATGGGGGGGCTAATAATTCTGACTTCAACTGTATTATCGGCTTGGGTGAGACTGAAGCCGTTTCATTGAAACTATAGAGATGAGCAGGACTGTCAGTGCGCAGTTAGTTTGAGATGGCAAGCCATGCTGGAAGACGCATGCTGATTGGTCAGAGGGGGGTAACAGCAGGCAGGAGACAGTAGCTTAGCTCAACACACGCAGAGCCATAGCCAGCCGTACGACGGACAGATTGGCTTTAAAACTCAGTTCGATGTTTTAATGCAATGCTTTAATGTATGCATACACGGATCTCTCTCACAGGCAACACGAAGGGAGGCAGAGGTGAATGTATTTAAGCATTCAATGACGAATGGCTGAAGACACGTCCTGTGTTTGATGAAAACATTGCGTTGAATCTTGAAGCCAAATAACCTTGATCTTTCTAGTTGATTTTAATATTAATTGCATTGGAAGATCAGAAGTTTTAAAGTCAACATCACATCAAAATAGGCCCCGCTGAAAGGATATATTTCACCCAAAAATGAACATTCTGTTATCATTTACTCACATATTTTACTCACATAAGTTTATCTTCTGTTGAACATAGAAGATATTTGAAAAATGCTGGTTGCTTGAACATACTGACTTATTTTTTCCACTATGGATGTTAACCCTTTAACTACCCCACTAAGAAAAAAAATGTTTGGATTGCATTTCTTAACTCCTAATGTCACCAGTTAGCACACTCAAAGCATTTCTTTTCAACACTTCCCATAATTTCTAAAATATCAACCTCTACCAAATGGTTGATGTCAGTTTATGGTAAAAGTATCGGACTTAATACATTTACTATGAAAAACCTAAAAATATGAAGTGTAAGACCAATTTATTTTAAAAAAATATTCAGAATAAAACATTTTGGAACACTACATCACCTTTATTTTTGGAAGTATGCCTTAAAATATTTCTGATTCTCATTTAAACATGTTTTATTTTCACAATAAAGCTGCGGTCACACTAGGCTTTTCCTCCCATAGACTTCCATTCATCCGCACGCGAATGCCTCAGACCGGAAACGCAGGGTCATGCATTAAGTTTCGCAGTTCGCTGCAGTGCAAAGTTCAAGGTTGGTGAACTCTGACCTGCGAAATCGCATCACTTGACTACGTGAGACCAATCGAAGATCAAAACAGGACATCTCTGGGCAGAAATTTAAAACATGGAGCAATCGTTGGCTTTTTTTAATGTCTAAACATCTTGTTTAATCCCTTTTCGCAGCACCGCACGACAGAATTTCGCACACACAAACTCTGGTGTGACCGCAGCTTAAAACCAAAACCAAGTGTAGTAGTGCAACAGGATGTTTGTTAGATTTTTTTTTGTAAACTAACAATGCTGTGTGTGAAAGCCATTATTTTAAACAGCCACTTTAAATGACTATTTAAAACAGTAAAAACATGGTCAACCGTTTGGTAGAGGGGCAGTCAAAGGGTTAATGCAATCAGCATTCTACAGAATATCTTCTTTTGTGTTGAGCAGAAGAAACTCATAATGGTTTAAAACCACATGAGAGAGAGTAAATAAGGAGGTCATTTTCATTTTTTGGGTGAACTAACCCTTTAAATTTCGAAAGAGTTTATTCTTTAATTAAATTCATTTGCAGCTTTCTAATAAGTTAATTTTCTCCATGTTTATTGATAACCTTCACAAATTAAACTCAGATTGACTAAAAAAAACCTGCTGAATATTGTCACCTAAAAATACAATCACATTATGAACACACTTCAAAACTTTTGTTAATATCACTACTAGGCATGGTTCGGTATAAGATTCTGACAGTATGACAACCTTGGATAAAATAAATCACAGTTTCACGGTATCATGATTACTGCTCTAATAAGCTCTTTTTAAATGTCTGAGTAAAAAAACTTTTCCCCCATTGAACACAGTATATTTTATATTAAGAAACATTTAAACATTTGGATCAGTAGCTTTTTGTGGAGGTTATTTTCTGCTGGATGTATTGTTGCCCTAAAAAACAACAACAACAAAAAAAACCTTAGGAACGGTATAAGAGAAAACAGACTTTTCCAAACCGTGGTAAACCTAGAAACCGGTTATCCCATGCCTAATCACTACTACTACTACTAATAATAATAATAATAGTCTCTATTTTTACATATTTTTATTATTACTATTATTATTCTCTCTCTTCTTGTTTTTGGCTCTGATTTGTTTCCTTTTTTGGTTGATTTATTATTTCTTATTTTCGCCAGGGGTGGGTGTGATGGGTTAATAATAGAAAATGCAGTTGGTTGGTATCCTTGTCTATAACTATATATGCTAGATTATTTCCAACTGCTCAATAAAAAAATTGATCACAAAATAATAATAATAATAGTAATAATACTAAAAATGTAGTTTGAATTTGGTTGGTTGGTGTTTTAAATAGGGCTGTCACGATTCATCAATAATCATGTTCGTTAATGTGCAGGCGTGACGTAATCTGCTGCAATTAAATCATTTATTTCAGACCATTTTAAAGATGTTTCATAGCATTTCAAATGGTCTAAACGACCTAACGAACATATGGATTTACAGATATTGCCATTCATATTAAGAACGTTTACTCTGTTTTATTAGGTTGATTTACAATTTTTTTAATTTGTAACCCTTTTTTTCTTTATCATTTTGTCAAGGCCTTGTTTACATTTTTACATTTTCATGACACACTACTGAATGCCAATGTTGAAAAAGATCTTAGGTAAAAATGATAGATTTTTGCCATTACAAATAATTGATAAATTAGTCGATAGAATAACCAATAAAAATATATGTATTAGCGGCAGCGCTAGTTTTAACACTATGCATGCTTTGTTGTCTATTTCCATGGCCAGAAACAAATCAAACGCTAATTTTGTGTTAGGATTAGGGCTTTATCATATAATCTAATGTCTTCAATAACTACAAAAAATAAGAAATAAATAAATAAATAAATAAATAAATAAATAAATAAATAAATAAATAAATCGATTAAATTTGTAGTAATCTTCCTTAACACAATTAACACATCACTTCCATTTATCTGATTTGCTTAAATGTATTTTAATTAAGCAATATGCAGGTTGTTTTTATTTTATCCTGTATTTATATTATTAGCTAATGTGATTTCTGGTGAATTAAAATAAAAATCAACTGTTTAAATTTAGAATTGAATGCAGTAGCAGTAAATTAAGTTGCATTACAGTGCTAGAGTAATTGATTATTAAAATAATCCATAGCTGCGGCCCAACAAGCTCTTCTGTACACAGTTTTTAAACATGAAAGAGATAGTGTTAATAGTGCTGCCATAGGGAATTCTTCAAAAATGCATAAAGGTTATGGCAACAACGCTTTTCTGACAAGACAACTACTTAAAAACACAACACATTTGTGTATTGTTGGTTTACCCTCATGTTTCAGTAATTTCAATACAGTAATTTTTATGACCACAATGAGAATTTAGGAGTCAGTTTTAGGAGTCAACTGGAAAATCTGAAATTTCTGAAATTTAGGGTTTAAACATTTTAAATATAAATATGATCTTTAACACCATAACTATATTTAATGAAAGGTCATATAAACATTTGTTGATGATTCAGATGACACTGTATGTTCTCTGTAACACGCTGTCAGCAAAGAAAACACTGTTATTAAGATGTAAGCTCACAGCTCAGTTCAAATATAATTTGTTGTTGCTGTGGAATCAGCAGCTCCACTGAACAGCGGCACAGGAAACACTGCTGTAAAATAAATGTGTTGTATTAAAATTCATAGCTACTCTGTTCCAGATTTACAGCCCAGCTGAAGTAAAATTCACAGATCTGACAATAAACCGTGAGAGGAAATTAGCCATTTGACTAAAACTACATCTTTTAAACTCAACGTGCTGAGAATTGCATCTCTTAAGAGAGTCTGTTGACAGAAATTATGCTTTTTTTTTAAGTCTGGCCATTAGCAACAATTCTGGCAACTTTCTGCCTGCCATTATATAAAAACCTTGGAACAGATTGTACAGATGGCGCTGAATTTGAGCTGTTTTCATCCCCTCTGGTAAGAATGCGCTCACACACACACGCACAAACACACAAACACATTGGTTATGAGAGTCTGAAATATTACATGCCACAGAGTTTTCATGCACATCCCAATACTGAAAAGGAATGAGTGGCTTGGCCTTGAGATGAAACATAACTATGTTAAACTGTCTGGTTAGCTATTAATATTGTTATTATTAAGCAGAACGAAGTTTAGAATGGTAAAATGTGTTAAAGCAATGTAAAATTGAGAATGATTCTGTGAAAAGAAGGGAACTTTTGTGGAATTCTGCAAAAATAGATTCCACATAGGCTTACTGATAAGCTAATAATACAATACACTGGGGCTCTGGGATTAATCTAAATAAAACTGAAATTATGGTATGGCTTAGTGCGATTATCAAATCTCAAAGGTCATCATTTCATTTAATTAAATAAACACAGGCAGTGTGTTTTCCAGGGTTCTTACACTTCCACATCCGTTCTATTTTTCTTATATAATATTTTTTAATGAAATATAAAAATGTACGAAATGCTTTTCTTTATTATTAATTTGTAGAATTTTTAATTTAATTTTTTTTTTTAAGTAATTATTGCTTTTATTATTAATATTGTGTGCTTTTTAACAAAGAATATTTGCTAAGAAAAAAAAAACATTCATTATTTAACATTTAAAAATGAATAATTAAAAAAACAGACTGTAATAAATTTGTTACTACCCTTACTCTGTATATATTAAACTATATATGCATAAATAATATACAATAAACTACTGACCCGCTCTCCTACGGTTATTTTGCTTTTTTTTTTTTTTTTTTAAATAAGGGGTCGCCACAGCAGAATTAATCGCATATATCAAACTAATACAAACAAAAAAATTTAAACAATAAATCCAATATATTTTATTTAAATATTCATATTACAATATTATACTTTCTAATTCTGATTTATGTCTCCCTGTGTTTAACTAAAAACTAAAGTTTGATGATTAAACATCAGTTCATTAACACCAGCCCAGTTCACTAACACCAGCCCATAACATTAGTTTTGTCATTTCAAGTGTAATGTTCAATGTTTATTTTTATTATTATTTTTATCTTAAATACACTTGTAACTTTAAATTTGCATAATACAAATGTAACATTTCTTATAGTGACTTTAATAATAATAATAATAATAATCTCTTATCAACAAAAGAAAGCATAATGTTCTCTCTGTGGATTTGTGTCAAAATAAAAGTCTGATGCTTTAAGTTTTGAAATTAAAGACATTAAGACAAGCAGAAACATTACTATTGTGATTTTAAAGATGTAAAATGAAATTATCATGATTCAGATTGTTTTCAATTTTACTCTAACTTGAAACATTAACATTTCACATTTTGTTTTGAGTCAATTTATTTAGTCAAATTTTTATGTATTATTAAAAAAATTTTCCCCCAAATCATGCAGCCTTAAACAGGTAGTTCACCCAAAAATGACCTTAATGAGTTTCTTTCTTCTTTTACACACAAAAGAAGATATTCTGAAAAATGTTGAAAATCTGTAACCATTGACTTCCATAGTAGGATAAACAAATACTATGGAAGTCAGTGGTTCCAGGTTTACAGCTTTCTTCAAAACATCTTCTTTTGTGTTCAACAGAAAAAAACTCACAAAGGTTTGGAACCACTTGAGGGCGAGTAAAATAACGAGTAGATTTTCATTTTTGGGTGAACTATCCCTTTAATGGGCCATTTTCTGTGCATCACTGATCAAATGCAATTGCATCCATGTTCTGTGAAGCACTACATGTTGAATTCAGCTTTAGAAATCCAGCATCTTCTATGTGAAGCTGCAGGAGAGTGAACGCTGGCGTACCGGAATCGCTGTGGGCTCCTGTGTCCTGAGAGCTGATGGTCTCGCTCAGGCTCTTGTCCCCGCTGTTACCCCCCCGCAGCGTCAGGGACAGCTGCCGTTTGATCTTCCTCATGCGGTCCATCAGTGGGGGTAAAGGGGGCCGAGATGAGGCCGGTGGAGGGGCTGCCACTGTTCAACCCGCCCTGTCAAACACACAAGCATAATGTTTCACATTATAAAGCTGCATGATACCAGACAAAAATGACATAGCAATATTTTGTTTTTCTGCTATATACTGTATATACAAAGAGCGCAGCATAAATGAGTACGTCCCATTTTAAAAATGAATATATAGGTCATTTATTCTGGTGCATTTGAAGAAAACATGTTAAATAAACGGTTAAATGATAATAGTTTGGTCAACGAACATCTTTAGAAACAGCAAAATAATACATTAACATTCAAACTAAATATTGGAAGAAGAAAAAAGTATTTTCAAAACAGGCATTAACTTTCAATTAATCAAGCACGCCACATGCTCCAAAAGTCACATTACATGACTTCCACGTGAAACTGAGATTTGCCAATGACTGCTTGAAAGGGGGCAGGTTATGATGCAATAATCGCTTTATCTCCATTAACTTTTTTTATAAACATTGCAAGCCAAAAATCAAAATCAAAGCGCTTCCTGTGGTATCAATTTAGCATCAATACTGAGGTATTACATTCTGGTATCGTAGTGGTCCTCAACCACCAGGCCACAAACCGGTCGCATAAGAAATCATGAATTATTTCTGCTTTATTTATTATCGGAGTCTGAACGATCTTTTATTTTGAAAAAATCTTTTATTTTGAAAAATGATTGTATTCTCTCGCTTACATCTCGGTTACTTGAGCACCCAAATTTAACCCACAAGCTGCAAAATGATTAAGAAACAGACGTCTTTGGAAAGTTTCTTTGCGAAGAGGAAAAGGTGCAGTGAAGGACCCGCAAACTGCCAAGGAATGGATCCACTATCAATTTGTCAACAAATCAGGTGAATCAACCGTGTCTGTGAAAGAAGATCAACTGCTGGAGATCGCAAATGACAGGGGCCTTTTAAGGGCAGTTCATATATCACGTCTTTTCGCAAGTTCGTTTTTTCCAATGGAGGTACGTGGCTTGCAAGCGCAAGCTGTGTGACGTGCTCGCGCCTTCCAGACGCACACAGTTGAATGAATACCGAGAGCACCCATGACAAGAATTGACTGATCAGCTTCAGCTTGTATAGAATATACACATTTCGATAGACTAAGGTCCAAACCCAATTCTACCACTTAGTCCTTCCCCTTACCCCTCTTTTTGCACATTCATGTGAAGGGGTAGAGGTGTCCCAATTCTCTTAAGCTTGAAGGCGTAGGTCTAAGGGGAAGGGATAGCTAGCCATTTTAGTATTCATAACAGCTTTCGTGTTTTACAGTCATTCTTTAAAACAAAATAATACAAACCGCTAAATTTTGCTATCTATAATCCATAATAATAACTCCTGTAAGTAATATAATGTATCTATTTGTATAGTGCTTTTATTGTGTATGGCCATACACCCAAAGCACTTCACAGTCATGAGGGGGGTCTCTCCACACCATCATAGCGGTCCCACAAAAATAGAATTGGGATTGGGCCTTATTTTCTCAGACAAACACACAACACCCAAACAATGAGTTTGTAATTTTCCCCAAAAATAAAACTAAGCAATGTTTTGTCAGCTTGTCATCCTCTGTGAAAACTGTTGATGGTCACCAAGGAACCTACGAAACACAAAGGTTGGGGACCACTGAGGTATCATACCGAAACCAATATTACGGTATCGAGCCATTCCTATGTCATGCAATAGACTTACATTTTAAATGTGCCAATTAAACAGAAGCATGTCTCAATGTCTCCGAAGCATGTCCTAGTAATAATTTTAATTAACAATTTCATGAATTATTCATGTTGAGTGTCATTTGCTTCGTTTAAATCAGCTGTTTTAAACAAATCAATTGAATTAATATGTCAATGCACACACCCATAAAAATGAGCTAGAGTCTTTTTTTGGAAGAAATTACCTTTCCTGTGGTTTTGTAAATTATATTGTGGTTAGTATGCTTTACAATAATGCAACTGCAAGCAAACACAAAGGGGTATTTTCTCTGATTGAAACCCCTGATTTAATATATTCTTTTTCTGAGATAAGTATTAGCTTATAACATGGTGAAGAGATGAGATTCGGAGGACAAATTAAGCAGAAAACCTTATTAGAGTGGACGGCGCTCTACAGAGTGGACATCAAAGTGAGAGACAGAAACTGAAAATGGTTCACGGTGAGGGATCACACCTAAAATAAACAAATCATGTAGCCAACTGTAATTGCACGCATAAGAAAAAATAGAAACAACGTTTTCACACTCATCGATCTAAGCGTGACTGCTTTAATTTATAAATCAAATGCTTAAAGGATCGCAGACGTTGCAGATTCATGTCTATTTAAGTTGGAAATGAGAGGAATCCAACTGGGAGACTGGCGCAAACTGACTAATAATTGAACTCTTAGAGAGTCTTTGCAGACTCGAGCAGGAACATTCATTCACCTCAGTTCAGTGGACGTCAGTGAGAGACTGGGTATTCTCAGAATAGCACATATTACTCATGCTTATTTGTAGTATGCACAATACAGCCAGGTGACCCAGTACTACATGTGCTGAACACAACCACAAAAACCAAAACTGCAATGCACTCCACTTGACCTTTCATGTGCAGTATATTTTAAGTGGGTGAAAACAATTGACATGGGCGAAACTTAAACCAACAAATTAAATTAAGTCATGTTCAACTTTATTTGTTTGTTTAAATTTAGCTTATATAAATAGTTTCCAACCACTTACCTTAAATAAAATGAGAAAATCCAATGAGTAATTAGCAACACAGTAAATAGTATAAGACATGATCTCCAATAATAAGATGTCTGTATTGACTGTGAATTTACGAGACTTTCTGGTTAGCTTCAGGAGTGGAAGCTTTATATAATAAATAGCACAAGTAAAAAATTCAGGTGGCTCAGTGGTTAGCACTGTCGCCTCACAGCAAGAATGTTGCTGGTTCAAGTCCAGGCTGGGCCAGTTGGCTTTTCTGCATGGAGTTTGCATGTTCTCCCCGTGTTGGCGTAGGTTTCCTCCGGGTGCACCCGTTTCCCCCTACAGTCCAAAGACATGCGCTATAGGTGAATTGGATGAACTAAACTGGCCTTAGTGTATGATTGTGTGTGTGAATGGGAGTTTCCCCATTACTGTGTAAAACAAATGCCGGAATAGTTGGTGGTTCATTCCATTGTGGCGATCCCTGATGAATAAGGGACTAAGCCAAAGGAAAATGAATGAATGAATGAATGAATGAATGAATGGATGGATGGATGGAAACATTCTGGTAGTTTAGTAACTGCAAATACTATGCAAATATGTTACGATTGTAGGCTAATTAGTAATTAGTGGAATGTTAAGCTACCAGGTGAATAGCTTAAGCTACCAGCAGCTAGCAGGAGCTGAATACAAGGCAAAAGTGCCAAAAAACACTTCACGGACAAACAAATGAATCAGCTTGATCTACCAGACAACTCTGTCACCTCTAACAATGCCATAGAATATACAGTGATTTAGCATAATTTTCAAATAACACAGAGGATAATTAAACAAAAATGTTACCACTGGAAGTGAAAATGCACATCTTCTGAATTTCGTTTTAAAAATAGCTCATAAAACTGTCTATCCAATGGTCCATTTTCCACCAAAATAATAAATAAATAAAAGTGAAGTATTATTGTTGTCATCATTATTAGTGTATAGGCATATACAGTGTTGGGCGTAACGCATTACAAGTAAAGGCTGGTTTATACTTCAGCGTTGAGTGATCGGCACATGCCTTGCGCATAGTCGTGCATTTAATACTTCTGCGCTCTGTTTGTGTTGCTCTGCAATAACACTTCCGAAACGCTAGCTGGCAGTAGGTGTATATGTTCCTTTGTGTAGAGTTATTTCAGGGGGATTTCGTTTTTTCTAAATGCTACCATAATGTACAATTAGCTCAAACTCGCTCATTCAGCGGCGGGAAGCGGCGGACGTGCAACAACTTTAATCATAAGGTAAATACAAAACTAAAGTTTCCATCTGGAGCTCCTTCACGGGACTCCACAATTGCAAACAATCGCTCTATTAGGCTCGCAGCTCTCAGCACCATCCACACTTGTCACAGCTACCAAGCGGACCAATGACAGAGCTTGCGCTACGCGTCGTTGTCACATGTAGCTACATTTTTTGAAAGGTGCGTGTCAGTGTCGGCGTCAGCCATGGTGAGGGCTATGCGACTGCGCAAAGGCTACGCCGGACCATATGTATGCGCTTGACGCAGAAGTAAAAATCAGCCTTGGCGCGAATTACGTAACAATATTACTTTTCTTAGTAAAGAGTAAAGGAATGCATTATTTTTAAAAAAGCAAGCAATAACATGCTGAATTCATGCACTTAACTCAATCTGTACATGCGGCTCAAAAGTAACATAACACCTTATCATAAAAAGTCATGGAATTGGCTAATTTTTTGGGGGAGTAACTTGATATTGTAATGCAGTAATTTCCAAAGTGTTTCCGCAACACTGGTTATATTGATTATCATTTAATTTAATAATATCCTTTTTTTTTCATTCATTTTCTGCCGCTTTTCCGGGGCTGGGTCGCGGGGGCAGCAGTCTTAGGAGAGAACCCCAGACTTCCCTTTCCCCAGACACTTCCTCCAGCTCCTCCGGGGGGATCCCGAGGCGTTCCCAGGCCAGCCGAGAGATATAGTCCCTCCAGCGTGTGCTAAGTCTTCCCCGAGGCCTCCTCCCGGTGGGACATGCCTGGAACACCTCCCTAGGTAGGCGTCCAGGAGGCATCCGAAACAGATGCCCGAGCCACCTCAACTGACTTCTCTCGATGAGGAGGAGCATCGGATCTACCCCGAGCTCCTACCGGGTGTCAGAGCTCCTCTCCCTATCCATAAGAGTGCTACCCTTCGAAGGAAACTCATTTCGGCCACTTGACCCAAAGCTCATGACCATAGGTGAGAGTAGTTTCCATCAACCTATAATTTAATAATAATAAAATAATAATAATGTGAGACAAAATATTAGCTTTAGTACCTGGTTTGCTAGTACACTAATAGGCCAAACAGTAGGGCCAAACAGAATCTGTGGACATTTTTTGCTATTTCTGAGCAGAATATTGTAAACAATCTGCGGATTTATGCGGAATGGGAGTATCGTAACTAAAAACGTAACATATGAAATAAAAAATAATCCCTTTTTAACTTTTATTTAAATGTTTACAATGCAAATTCAATTAGATCCACTTAATTGGTAAACAAAGCAAGTCTCTCATTTAATATATCCACTAAAAGACAGAAAATAATACTTTACAAACTGTTCTATAAATCATATGCACATTTTCATATCAGTCAATATTATTACTGAAATTTATTTTTTAAAAAATTATAAATATGAATGTACACACAAGTAAATAAGAAGATTTAATGAGTACGTTTACATGGACACCAATAATCCGATTTTAATATGATTAAGACAATACTCTGATGAAGAGTCTACCATTTAAAAATCGGATTAATCAAAAATCACTGAAGATCATAATCAAACTAAACAGAAATAGAATTAAGACTTGGAGTATGCCGATTTAGTCGCATTATTGAAGTGCAGTACAGACATGCAAACGCCGCATTCAAACTATTACTGTCGAACAGGACTTTCACCGCATTTTGCGACAAGATAATCTATACAAACATGGCTGTTTGACACTATTCTCTGCACCTACCAAGTCAGTGAAGGACCACAGACACCTCCATCACAAAATGCAGAGTTTTTTTACCCATTCAGCAAGCAGAATCAAATTCCATCAAAACAACCATCTTCCATCAGTTTATACGCGCATCCAATATCTTGTTTGTCACAGGGGCATGCATGAAATGTTCCTGAATGCAAGTTAAACTGCCGAACTTCCTCTCTGGAGGAAACGTGGATAGCGCTGTGACGTAATGACATTGAATTATGTGCTATAACATGTAAAACAAGTTCATGAAAAGAACATTCAAAAAGCAGCTCATTTAAACACCTTAATCATATTATTGTCTTATTTAAATTAAGGCAAATAATTTGATTACTAATGTCCATGTAAGCGTAGTCAATGATGGGTTAAAAATCTGCAGAATTCTGCACGTGCAGATTCACTGTGAGCCTACAAATCAGCTACTAGGGTACAATAGTACTGTATGCTAACCAGTCAGCCGCCAGTAGAAAATGAATGAATAAAGAAACATTACAGTGCATTTATAACAGCATGTGTATAATTACCTAAACAGCAGTATATACAAAGGTAGTCTTCTACTCTAAACATTAACTAAAAGAGAAAAGTAAACTCATCCTCAGTGTTTCTGGGAAACACATGGGCTACTCTTCAGGAAGAGCCAAAATGCCAGAAGGTTTTGCTTTTCTCTTAGACTAATCGCATGCTTTGGCACAAAGATGAGCAACAATCTGAAGCGCAAATCCAAGCTTTGGGTCCTCGGACTTAATGTGACCCACTAAACAAGTTGCCTGAGGACGGGATTCTGCTCAAGCAAAGGATTTCAAACACTTGTTTCCTGTGCAGATAGATATCGCGGTCTCTGCACCAAAGCAGATTTAACATGTTAAACAAGTAACAAGCCGCGGGTTCTTCAGAAATATTTCTTAAAGATTCAACGCAGGAGTTGCAACAAAAAAACTCTTAAGAATAAAAATCCAATGAGTCCTAATTTATTTAAAAGTTATTGGAGAAAATATGTCATGCAGCAGTAAAATACAAGGGGGTTTTAAAGCACATTATGTATAAAGCACAACATTTGGAAGGGTTCCTGAAAGTGATGCTGAAGGATCACATCACTTCATCTCAATCTGAAGCATGCAGTTGCACATAGTGAAAAGACCAAAGGGTTTTAAAGCTCTTCAATGCAAACCACTGGAAGGTTAGCACCAAAAATACTATGAATAGTTGAAATACTTGAAATAGTGAGAGTGGTGTTTCCTTTCCCCCCCTCAAGGGAGAAGCACGGAAACACACGACTGAAATCCAAGATGACTAAAAAAATATTCATGTTCAAAGGAGATATGAAAAGAAGTGCATATAAATGGGCAATAGCAATCAAGGCATCTGAAGGCATACGGTAATATTCAATTACTCAATATATCACGATAATGAACATGCACAACACTGAATAATTACTCTATAATTTTTTTAAATAGAATTACTTTTAGTAATATATATATAACAATTTATTTATATGTTATTATTATTATTATTTATTTATTGTAATATATAACTGTTTTAAATATTTGAACTTTGAAAGTGCTTTTTAAGAATATTCACATTGTATTTGCAGTGGTGTTCATAACAGACTGAATTGGTTATCTTAATAGTTGAAACATTTTCACTTGTTAATCTGGCCTACTGCATGCTAAAATATTCTTTGAAACTGACTAATTTTAGAGCTATTGTACGTTAATTAGATCACTGATGTTTTGTTTAAAGGTGCAGTAGCTGATCTGCCAAAATGCTCACCGCTTAGCATAATATCTTTGAAACACAGACCCACCCCTGCCGTTCAAAGCCATGCCTCCTGAAATCGTAAAGATGACAGCAGACAACCCACTAGTTCATGTCATTCGCCAGTTAGAAAACATTACAGTACATTATAATACTGCAATTCTGAACGAAAAACTGTGTTATATCTAGCACGTTTTTTCACTGAAAAAAAAGTGTTGCATGCAAAACTGTTGCAAACTATTTATTTGTGTTGAATTTAAACAAACAAATTTAATTTAATAAAGTTCAACTTAATTTGTTTGTTTAAATTCAGCCCAAATAAATTGTTTACAACCACCTAACGTAAAAAACAATTGAGTAAATCCAAGGAATCATCTTTGAATAATTTTTTTCAGTGTAGTTAGCAAGCAAAACTTGTCATAATGTGCAATATTTCATGCATGCAAGGATTGTTGGTTTCACTCTCTCACACTTTGTCCTAAAGAGACTACTGTATGCTTAGTGCTGAACCGGCGGCATGCAGGAATTACACTTACAGTATTATTAAGCTTTTATTACTAAATTTGTGCTTTGATTTCAGTTTAAAGTATTCATCAAATGACCATAATTTGATTCCTTCAATTAAATTATTATAATAAAAAATAGAAAGATGCTCTTTCATTAAAAACACCTTTAATAGTAGAGTGTATTTACAGAACAAATAATGACATAATGAACTATGAGAGAAAAGAAATTATAAATAAATAATCACGATGAAAATAAAATTATCATTCAATAATCAAAATCAAGATAAAATTGAAGGTAAAATCTAGGTTAAAAAGCCTCTGAAAATCTGCCTTTTTCTCACTGTTGATTTTAATCGATGAATTAACATTTATTAATGAGACGTTAGCTATGTTTCCATTCAAAAATGTGAATTAAATTTATGCACAAAACTGGATTATCGCATAAAATATGTGCGAATAAAGCAACGTTTCCACCAAACATGTCAAAGTGAACAAAATCGTCACTTCCTGAATATCTGGCACCAAATATTAACAGTAAAAACAGAATTTGCTGCGATAAGAGAAGCTGCGTGAATCTTTTCTTTATTTAATAAATGACTTGCGCCTGATAAGGCACTCCTAACACGCAGTGAACGTGCGGTGACGTTTGAAGGCATGAGACGCGGAGCACAGACGCTCTTGATTCTGGAGGCACACACTGGAAATTGTTCGGTAAAAGTGTTTACAGCATAGTTTATACGCATCTTTTCTTATCGAATAAAAAGTTTATCCTACTCAGATATGTGCATGTGTTTTTTATGCGCATTTTCAAAATATTGGCGTTTCCATCTACCGTTCTTTATGCGTATATCCAAAATTCGCATAAAAATAGGTGGATGGAAACATAGCTAGTGTAAAGTGTCACCTATTGTACTATTGTATCATGATTTAGCTAGGTATTTTGTTTAAAACATTTGTTTACTGCACTGCATAATCTATAAAACAATACATCAAGTATTTTTGTTCTAAAAGCGACGTAATGTAAAGCTATTATGTTATTAATGTTGTTAAAGTAACTTTTTCTTGTTGTGTCAATATTCTGATAATACCATATACCTTGACGAAAGCTTCAGCAATTAACCACAACAAGAAAAATACCGTCATAAGCCTACAGCTATACCCTTAAACCACTAAACTCAACATGTACCAACAAGGCTTTAAATCTAATCTTCCAAATCAGTTAATCAACAGGAAATACAGGCCGATCCACAAACCTCGCTCTTGTTTAAAGCCAAACAATATGCCTATAACAGCTTAGAGAATAACTGTTAAGGTAAACTTTGCATAATATTCATCGTGTTTTGCATTCCGAATAACAATCAGTCACATCTAACAGCAAAAGGAAGCCATGGTTGCGTGCCATGTGGTTGAATGGCTGACAAAGCAGTGTGTTATATCAGCTGCTCCGTTGCCAAGATGAATTTAGCCATTCTCCAATCATTTCAGTAATCTAAGACAAACAAGACACAGTTATTGTAAATGTTTCACCTGTTCACAATAAACCCATTTTTCACTCCACACCGGCTTCATTCAGGGCCTGGTGAGTGATTGTGAGCCTGGAGGAGAGCAGCAGTGGTCTACGTCGGGTTAAGAGCCGTTTTCAGCTCTCGGCAATGTCTTAGTGGTGCTTAATCAGGGTTGATGACTTCTTAAGACTCTTTCTATCGCTTTTCATTACTGCCCGCAGCAGTGAACCTTCAAAACCACATGCAGGACAGCAAACGAAAACTAAAACTAAGGGTGTACTCAACACTAGGCACGGTTGTTTATTCAGGGCCTGGTGAGGGATTGTGGGCCTGGAGAAGAGCAGCAGTGGTCTATGCCTGGTTAAGAGCCGTTTTCAGCTCTCGGCAATGTCTTACTGTGCGTTCACACCAAAGGCAGCGAGAGCGTCAAAGGTCGCACTGGCCGCCCTGGCGACAACGCTGTCTGCCTTCAGCTCAGGCGGCGAGAGCATCAAAATTCGCTACATTGATCTCATATTGATCTCGATTCTGCATAAAACATGCTTTTTAGCTTGAAAATGTTGCACACTTCTTATCAAATTCATTTAACAATGGAAGATTAAGTTCCATGCGGTGTGGCTTTGCTAATCATCCAATATGTCCATATGTCTGAAATAGCCTGAAGCAATTTTTTGTACTGTCACATGAGATTCCCGCTCTTTAAAGAGCAATATACATAACATCAATGCACATCAGTAACTCGCCAGTAACTTTAATATATGTTCCTGTAAGAAAACATTGCAAATAATTGAAAATCCGGCGACTGCAAAAATCAAACCCTTGGAAACAACTGTGGTAGAAACCATAGTTCATGGTGACTGTGTTCTCTAAACTCCTCTCAAGTGGTGGACTTCTTCATTCAGATTGCTTGCCGCCAAACCGCATCATAGTTCATTACCATAAAGTTAACTTGATTTCAACTCTTTTTGACGCCCACACCGGCGAAGACGTGCCGCTCCTCGCCGCCGGCTCTCGTTGAAAATGAATGACTTCCAGCTACTTTGACGCTCTCGCCGCTTTTAGTGTGAATGTACGGTTAGTGGCACTTAGTGGCACTCGGCAATGTCTCTGTTCAAACTACACTGCAAAAAATATTAGTAAATTTGCAGTTTTCTGTATTTTGTGATTAATTTTTCCCCATTTATTTATGCTTATGAATTTCATTACATTTACATTTAGTCATTTAGCAGACGCTTTTATCCAAAGCGACTTACAAATGAGGACAAGGAAGCAATTTACACAACTATAAGAGCAGCAGTGAATAAGTGCTATAGACAAGTTTCAGGTGTGTAAAGTCTAAGAAGCAAAGCATTAGTAATGTAAGTTTGTTTTGTTTTGTTTTGTTTTTTGAGAGAGAGAAAGAGTACAGTTAGTGGTATAGCCAGAGAGGCAGTTAAGATTAGAAAGGAAAGTGGAGACTAAACAGTTGAGTTTTTAGTCGTTTCTTGAAGACAGCAAGTGACTCTGCTGTTCTGATGTAGTTAGGGAGTTCATTCCACCAACTGGGCAGATTGAATGCGAGAGTTCGGGAAAGTGATTTCTTCCCTCTTAGGGATGGAACAACGAGGCGACGTTCATTCACAGAACGCAAGTTTCTGGAGGGCACATAAATCTGCAGAAGTGAGAGCAGATAAGATGGAGCAAAGCCAGAGGTCGCTTTGTAAGCAAACATCAGAGCTTTGAATTTGATGCGAGCAGCAACTGGCAGCTAGTGCAAACGGGTGAGTAGCGGAGTGACATGTGCTCTTTTGGGTTCATCAAAGACCACTCGTGCTGCTGCATTTTGATTACGGGACCTTTTTCCTTGTTTGCTTAAAAAAGTCACATTTTTAATAGCTTTACGTGATGTATTATCTAGATTGGTGATGTATATTACAGAACAAATACTTTGTAATAAACTGCTAGTACATTTTCTGCTATTTTACAGACTTATTTCTCATTATTTCTTATATTATTTCAAACTATTAAAATGTCAACAAAAGTCACTTTGCTAAACTGTAGAGTTGAATTTTCAACATCAAAAATCAACAGAGCAGAGATCAAAGTGCCATGATACAATTTACAACAGCAAATAAAAGGAAAACACTTGTGAACCACAAAATACGGAAACTGTTCATTAACAGATATATTTTACAGTGAGTGTTATTTTACTTTTATTACTAAGTGGTTTGCACAAGAGTTAATGTAAACGGCACAAACACTAAACTTTGCTCTAGACAACACTGGACATGTTGTAAACTCTGTTAAACTAAAACTACTGAAACTAAAACTGAATTGAAATGTATTCATAAAATTGCAAAACCATTAATAAAACAAACTAAAACTAAACAGAAATTTATAGCCAATTGAAAAATAGGATCGAAAAATAAAAGCTAATTTAAAAAATGCTAAACCTTGTAGTCAGCTAACATTGGACCACCCCATCTCAACTGTCCAGCAAACAGACTGGCAGGGTTTGGTTTCAGAGCCACAATGTTTCTTTAACTGATCTGCATCGATATGGTGCAGACTGGGGCTGATTTATCTACTCTATAGGTCAATAAAAGCTGTATGGGGCTTGAACGGATGACAGTGACGGCTTGGTCTTCGCCTATGTGGATTAGTTTACAAACCTGCCAAGCCAAGCAGCAAAAAGAGCAGCCTGTTTTCTGTAGAACATCTTTAATTCAGCGTCCAAATTTTGGTCATATTAACCATGGTTAAAGCCAGATGAACCAGAAGTTGCTGAGGCTTTTATTTCAGTATATTGATCTACTTCCAATGGTCAATATCTACCGCAAGTGTTTGAAAGGTTGACTATTTTCAATTTTACATGGTTCCTTTTACAGCATCGACAATTTAATTATTTGTGGAGTCATTACAAAAAGTTTAACCATAACATTACCAAAAAGCTTATTATTTGCATGTGTTTTTAAGCGTCTGGGAATAAGTGAATTGAGGTTGGGTCAATAGACATGCTAGATAGACACCCATATGCTGAGCCGGCATCGCGATCCTCCGCCCGTCCCCAATTGCAGCAGCAACCCGCTTGCGAAAAATACACATTTAGGCCCCGTTTACACTAATATGTCTTAATAAAATGGCACTTTAGAACTAAAACGATCCATGTCCACACTGGCGTTTCATCTAGCATATCTGAAAAGCCCTCCTTCCACACTATACTGCTGAAAAGGCATATCACGTGACCACACACACACACACGCAGTCATGCGCTGCAGCATATGCGCACATTTGCTTTGAGCACAAAACCCCAGAGAGCAGTGCACGTCAAACAGTTTATCAAGGATTTACTGCTGGATCCCTTCTCACTATAGTTGTTTAACGTGATATTTAATTAATCTTGTCTCTATCTAACGACTCTTCGGTCTTTTGAATCTATCAGGTAACGTGTCACAGCGTCAGTACACTGCTTCAATCTTTCGCTTTCACGCTTGTACTTAGTAATTTTAGCAAAAACCTCAGATACTGTTGGTTGGTTCCTGGTTTTTTTTACCAACCAAGTTTGTCGACGCCATTATAACAACACAGATCACTCTGCCTATTCATGCCAGAGTCCCGCAGAAAAAGTGATTGACAGGTGGTATTCTAGGTGTAGCTTATCTTTACTTGTTTATGATTTGGTTATGGGTAAAAAAAAGAGCATGCGGGTTAGGTAATTGAAACGGTAGGCTACAAACAAATAATTTGTTGTCAATTAATTAATTATTCATAAATAATTTATTCACCGCAGCCTATGATGCAGTCTTCCATCGCGATGTTTCACATTAGACATCATACAATGCCAAATTGGTCGACATCGCCCAACTCTAGTGTGAATATTTTAAGCCAGTTTAAAGCATTCAGCCACAAGAAATTATAACGTTGAATGATTCATTAAATTCATGTACATATACGTTGAAGACTATACAGTATTATTTTACATTTGATTATTCAATTTGTGCACGAGTAATAATAGACTCCCAAAAAAACAGTAAGACACTGCTTATTTCATTTGCATATTTTTTCAACTGTATTTATTAATACTTGTCCACTATCACTGCCCTGTCAAATGAATCAATAAAAAATTATGAATTATTTTCAAATAAAAGCTATTCATTTAATCTGTTGAAAGCTTACTCAATATAGCAAATTGGATCGCAGGAAAATAAAATATTGCAATGTCAGTTTATTTTCAAATGTCATGTAAGCTACAGTTGTCACGATACTAGAATTTGGTACCAATCGATAATGAAATTTTAAAAACGTCCATATCTCGATAACATTTGCTCAACAGAAATGGCTGCGAAGGTCATCAGTTCATCAAACTCACAACTGTTAACTGAGTGTAACTACAGGCACAGTGACACTGGAGCATTTTAAAGCAGTGAAGATCAGTCGATGCATCAGCGAATCGCTCGTATGCGAGCTTATAAACAGACCGGCTGATCTTTGCAGCTTCAAAACACTCCAGTGTCCCTGTATCTGTAGTTACACTCTGTAAACAGTGGTGAGTTTGGTGAACTGATGGCCTTCACGGCCAATCACAGTCATTTCTGTTGAGCATGTGAACACAATGGCAAATCAGAATTGTGTAAGAAAGAATGTTAGTGGGGGGAAATTTTAGCGGTTTTAAAAATGTAGTAATTTCAAATTTATTTTTCGAATTCCAGTATCAAGACAACACTACTTATAGTAATGATTTGTGGTCAAACTTTGGGAAGTGGAAGTATTATGGTTAACAATATTCAATCTTTCTTTTCAGAGAAGTGTTCAGTAAAGCAACGAAACGGTTGCATATAACGTCAAAATAAAGGTTAATCCATTTAAAACACTGCTAACAAAAATTAAGTATTATATAGCCTATAACCGACCTTTATGCATGAAATATATTGTTGTAATGAGGAGAAAATATTTTTTCTTTTGAAATCCCGTTATCACAAGAAAATACCTTTTTATAACATAATTGAAAAAAATACAGTGGCCGTGTGTGGCAGTATTGCTTTAGCCACATCTCCGGTCTTAAAGCTCATTTTAACCATAAAAAAATTTTGCTTATGTTTGTGAAACATGCTGACCGCCTTTCAGATTAAATTAACTGTTTTTTTTTGTTTTTTTTTTTTATCTAAAATGATATCACTCCCTCAGTATTAAAAATTTGTGGTCAAACTGCGGGAAATGCAAGTAATATGGTTTGAACAATAAACGTTCTTCTCAGAAACGTGTTCAGTAAAGCAACGCAAATAATGCATATATCGTCAAAACAGGTTGTTCCATTTAAAATGCTGCTATGTAAACAAAATTTTTTAAGTATAATTGGCTTTTATACGAGAAATAGGTTGTTTTAATGAGGAAAAAATGTCTTAACGAAATTGTTTTCACAAGAAAATACCTTTTTATATTGAGTGAATCAATATAAAAACCTTTTTATATCAGCGTGAATGACTAGGCCTATATGGTCTCGGAATATAAAAAAACTAGCCTTTTTTCGTTTTTGTTTTCTGGTGATTTTATTTTTGTTATTGAAAATAAACAATGAAAATCCATCCATTTTTAAATTTTGATTATGTGTTTTTCACCATGAACAAGAAAAACGCCTCTTATTTAAATTTGCGTTTTTAAATTTTAAAGCGACAATAAATAAATAAAAAACAGTTTTTCAATATCCGTTCCTAAAATGAAAATCCAACGACCAATACATACAAGGACGCCACAGGCCTCCAACATCTCTCTCCAACCAGACTGACACGCATCCAAACACAAGGTGACACCTCAACGGGGGTGACCTTCATAGAGACTGATTCTGGAACACCAGGTCCAGACAGCACAACATCAACCAGCCTCTGAGCGCAGATGTGTTACTGTGTTGCTGTCATTTCTCTGTGGTGGCGGAAGAGTGGAAGAAGGTGTCTGCACAGCACTTCATCAATATTATTATGTTGGTGACACATGCCAGGACTGGAAAAATCAGCCTGCTCATGTGGGTTACTTTCTAATTGGAGAGCATTAAATCACTGAGGCATTGTAGGCATTCTCAAATAAAGCTATAATGTACTCCTCTTGTTATGGGGAACACTAACTACAGGTATTAAAGTGGGGCTGAAAATTTTTAAGTCATTTATTCATTCATTTTCTTTTCGGCTTAGTCCCTTTATTAATCTGGGGTCACCACATCGGAATAAACCGCCAACTTATCCAGCATGTGTTTTACGCAGCAGATGCCCTTCTAGCTGCAGCCCATCACTGGGAAATACCCATAGACTCCCATTCACACACATACACTACTGACAATTTTTAGCTTACCAAATTCACCTATAGCGCATGTCTGTGGACTTGTGTTGGAAACCGGAGCACCCGGAGGAAACCCACGTGGATGCGGGGAGAACATGCAAACTCCACACAGAAAATGCCAATGGACCCAGCCGGGGCTTCTTGCTGTGAGGCAGTCTTGCTACCCACTGCGCCACCGTGATGCCCTGAATTTTGAAGCATTAACCATATTTATTGGCAATGTGTAAATGGCTTGCAACGAAATGCAAAAAACAAATCCTTTGAGAGAAGCAAAAAATTGTTTGACAAATCAATTCTGCATCGATTCTGATATTTTCAAAATGAAACTCTATTGAATCGACTGAGCTTAGTTTTCAACAGCAGATGACGATGTATGCTTTACAAACAGCCGTACTTTACTTGCATTCAATTCCTTACAAATACCCCTCGAATCTAAAATAATTAAGTTCAAATAATGAATTTAATATAATACTATACTGGATACGATACTGGAATTCGATACCAATTGGTACTGAAATTTTAAAAATGTCCATTTCCCGCTAACATTTAAGCACTATGGAGAACGTTTTTAAACAGTGCTAATTTGTCATTGTGTTCACATGCTCAACAGAAATGACTGTGATTGGCCGTGAAGGTCATCAGTTCACCAAACTTACAGCTGTTTACTGCGTGTAACAACAGATAAAGGGACACTGAAGCGTTTTAAAGCCGCGATTCATCAGCAGATCGCTTGTACGTTAGCTTATAGACAAACCAGCTGATCGATGTGTCTTTGAAACATCCCTGTATCTGCGGTTACACGTAGTAAACAGCAATGAGTTTGGTAACGAATTCCAGTATCGTGACAACCCTAAGCTGTACTTCCTCACATGTCTATTAAAGAATGTTGACAGATTTTTTTTTTGTTGATTTGTGACATTTTGATAGGCAAAACAAATGGATGTGATGTTTAAAGATGCCGAAATGCTCAATATAATATTGAACCGTTGGGTATGACCTCCACGGTTTAATGTGCGTTTGAAAATTCGGTTTTGCATATACATTGAATTCTACATTTTCCCCATTCCTTTTATTACTCTCTAAACTAGAGATGTTCCAATCAATCTGCCGAAGATCGCTATTGGCCGATATTCACATTTCATGAATCGATCAGTACTCGCCAATCTGGCCGATCTCATGAACCGATTTCAGCTGTTTGTTTATGAGTTTACAAGCAAAGGAAGACACACGTTCGCTGCTGTTTATCATGCATAGCCTATAGCAGCCACAAAACGTGAGGAGGTAAATCATGCATGGGGGTGCGAGCGATCGATGCTCTGGCTTCACAACAATAAAATATAAACAGATGCAGTGCGACCTGTTTATACAGTCTATTGGCGCGACTCGCAAAAGTGATGGTCGCTTTGTTACAGGTGCAGCCATTGTATTTCCAATGTTTTGAGCTGCTGTGACGCGAGCAGAGTGATTGCCCCTATCTAGTGTCTTATTTAACCTCATGATCTCTCCTGGAAGCTCTGCGAGTCTTGCATATTCATAGTGGCTCCGTAATCCCCAAAAATTTGTTAAAATACCCAGAAATCACTGTGACGTGAGTGAATGAGCAAGAGAACAGATCGCGAGAGGCAAAGTGATGTTTTAAGCATTAAATTTTTTTAGGTTTAATGAATAGAGCAGTAAAGATGTCGCAAGTGCGAAGATCCGCTGTTAATACTTGGAGACAAGCTAAATATTTGAATAGTCCTGCATGAATTCAAGTCTTTTTACATATAACAGAAGCATGTAAAGCTGCTTCTGGCCATGACATGTTCACACCTAAATGGCTGTAAAAGATGTGTTTAAGATATTATATGCAGAATCCTTAGTCTAGTTCTTAAGGCTCATACTTAAGGGAAAATCTACTCATCTAGGCCGATCACTATGACAAGGAATCGGTATTCTGTATCGGCTGCAAAAATCCTGATTGTAGCATCCCTACTCTAAACTGGCTCTCTACATGTTAGAATCTATGTCCAGGCGCTGACAAGTAAATATCCCATCAGTGAATGCTTTTACATTAAAATGAAAGTGAGAACATGAGACCAGATGCCCACATATGTCGCTATTCATGTTTAAACTAAATTCATAGGCTTTTGTTATCAAACACTGAACGTCAGAACATGTACGACAAATCTGAGAAGCGCCTCATCTGAACAGGTAATGCGCAAATTAATGAAATGCAAATCAAAGCCGAGGTCACACTGCATTTTTCGCCCCATAGACTTCCATTTGTAAGCATGCTGCATACTGAAAATGCACGCTTGCGCAACAAGTTTCGCATGTCGCTGTGTTCGAAAGTTCAAGCCTGGTGAACTCTGACCTGCAAAAATGCATCATGTGATTGCGTGAGACCAATAGAAGATCAATTGCTTTTTTTTTTATCAACATCTAATCATCTTGTTTGCAGCACCATATACGACAGAATTTCGCATGCACTAAACTGCAGCTTTAGTCTTGCTTCTCAACGGTAAACCTCAATTAGAACCATATAATCATATGTTCACCTATCCGACTTGACAAGTATTCTACTGGTTATGCCATACAACGTGAACATCATGTTGGTGTGTTGCATCTTCAAGTAAAAACATCTTATTCCTGCTGTGCTTTTTCAAACAAAAATCAAACAACAAAAGATAATGAAATTACTTACTGCTCTGCACTTGACTGAATAGGTATAGAGCTCAATAATGTTTAACCTTTATATAATTTATACAGTGAAGATTATATGCAGTATGCTGTGTTATATTTGATTATATTATTCTGTTTCTGTACCTGAAACTGTTAGAGACCTGAAAAACCTATTGCAAAAGGCACCGTTTATTTTAGTGGTATCTTTGCTATATTGTATATATTTTGTAGTGTTTTTTTACTGAACATATCATATACCGAAAACCCGAAAACCAACCCAAACTCTGAGAAGTCCATACTGTTGCCTTTCTAATGCTTACACACACTCACAAGAGCCTCTCTTTCATTCTATGACATATCAAACAAATGCTCATACATGGTCATGATAATGATGCCATTCTGCACTGTAACATCAATGAAATAAGGGATTAATTCAAACCATAGTCTCACAGCCAGAATTATAACCAAACCATCATGACAGTATAATTACCTCATCTCTTAACATTTGCCAGCTTGTGCAAACTAACATATAATTGCTGTAATCAAATCATTTATTTACTGGTGGTTTAAAAGCTTTAGATTAAACTTTAACCTTAGCTTAAATGGTTTTCTCTAGAGTATTGTATGTATTTTTTTATTAAACCTATTTGTTTGTGAACTGAATGTTTTAAGTTAATTAAATTCATCTTTTTTCTATCATTATAAAATGTTTGTATTAATTAGGATTTATAATAACAGATTTTTTTCCTGCTTGCTTTTATGAGAATTGTTTAATGATTACTGTAAGAAAAGCATTCCTTATATGACTTTTTTTATAATACCCAGAGCAATAATATCATCAACAATGTGCCATGTTCAAATCCAACACAATCAAAGCAAAGTTTAGTTGAGGTGACACCTCAGATCCTGTGGAAAACTGTCAAAGCTAAACAACCTACAACAACAAAACAGGATCATGTAAGCCAATGCTTGACAAATAGGATTTTTTTACTTCAAATGACAGATTCTAGATGTGCAGACACTAGAATTACAGAGGAGGTAATACAGACTACATAGTGCAATTATGTTAAAAAGTAACAAACGTTTCCATTACTAAATATCCCCTTCTTATTCACTGACAAACCTCAAACAAACATCAAAAATATACACTAGATGAAAATGTCTTATTACCTATCCAGGTTTTAGGAACAACAAATAATAACTTGACTTCTAGTTGATCATTTAGTATCAGAAGTGGCTTATATGAAAGGCAAAGGCCTCTAGATTACGCTTATTTTACCAAAATAAAATGTGATCATGCCTTCATTTTTAATTATTTAATTAGGACAGTAAGGTCTGACTTTGCTTAGACAAAAGTCTTGTCACTTAACAGAAATAATGTTAAGTGATAAGACTTATTACTATAACTGTACAGAATAAAGTCATAGTGTAGTGGAAAAAGAATTAATATTGTGCATGACTCCCATGAGCTTGGAAGACTGCATTCATACATCTCTACAATGACTCAAATCACTTGTTATTAATAAAGTCATCTGGATTCTGGAATGGCAAAGAAAGCGTTCCTGCAGGACTCCCAGAGTTCATCAAGATTCTTTGGATTCATCTTCAATGCCTCCTCCATCTTACCCCAGACATGCTTAATAATGTTCATGTCTGGTGACTGGGCTGACCAATCCTGGAGTACCTTGACCTTCTTTGCTTTCAGGAACTTTGATGTGGAGGCTGAAGTATGAGAAGGAGCGCTATCCTGCTGAAGAATTTGCCCTCTCCTGTGGTTTGTAATCTAATGGGCAGCACAAATGTCTTGATACCTCAGGCTGTTGATGTTGCCATCCACTCTGCAGATCTCTCGCAGGCCCCCATACTGAATGAAAAGATTTTTCCTTCACCAAACTTGACTGATTTCAGTAAGAATCTTGGGTCTATGCGGGTTCCAATAGGTCTTCTGCAGTATTTGTGATGATTGAGATGCAGTTCAACAGATGATTCATTGGAAAAATCTACATTCTACCACTTTTCCAAATTATCAACCAAAAGTTATTATTTGTTGCTCATACAACGGCAAGACTTTTATCAGGTAGTGTATAGAATTACCACTTTTGTTTATTGGACAAGCAAAAAATTTCATTTTTGACATCATTTACTCTCCCTTCACTTGCTCTTGTTCATGTTTTTTTCTTCTCTTGAACACAAAATAAGATCTTTTGAAGAAAGCAGAAAGCCTGTAACCAACCATTGACTTCCATAGTATGTTTTTCCTACTATTAAATGGCTACGGGTTTTCAGCATTCTTCAAAATACATAAAAAAGAAAGGTTTATATGAACTAAAACATGAGTAAATAGTAAGTTTATTTTCCTTTTTTTCCTGAACTATCCCTTTAAAAATAACTACAGACTAATTCTGCAAGCATTGCACGTTCCTCTGGAATTATTATAGTCCTCGAAGCCAATTACTCCCAACACATGAAGTCAAAGGTCAAGTGCTTTCCTTAAATCTCTTAAGCAATCGATAGAAACCATTACTTAAATTTGGGCTGACGAAAGCAAGTTAACTATATCACCAAAATGAAGCGTTGACACAGGCTTTTCAGGAGAGAAAAGACAAGTTAAAGATTCTTAAACCATCTGCCACAACCTTATGATGATAATATTCCACAAAACCAACCCACTCAACATGCACCCACGCCTCCAAAATGGCATTCTGAATCAGACCAGCAACTGCCAAACATGTTCCTTCATCTGACCAGCTTCATTCTTTAATGGTGATTTCTCATAAGTGTGTCTTACACAATCTTTTCATCAAGTCGAACTGGATTACTCTTCCAATTTCCCCATTCCATCAGTTTAACCTGCTAAAGTGGTTTCACTTGCTGGAAAATCAAAGTGAACTGAAAAAAACGATGCATTGGATTGATTTAAGGTAAGTGGTTGCAAACTATTTATTTTGGCTGAATTTAAAGAAATTAAAGTTGAACATTACTAAATTTATTTTGTTTAAATTATGGCTGGGCGATATGGCAAAAAATACAATCTCGATAATTATTTTCCATACTGAATGATAACGATATACATTTCAATATACATTGTTAATGTTTCCAGATTTAAAAGAGTATCCCAACAATGACTGAAGCCACAAAAATTAGAGGGTTCATTAAATGGCATAACATATTTTCTTTCGATAAATCTTCAATGGCGGAAAATTCTGTGCATCTCTAATATCAACACACTTTTAGATTTCCATTGTTGCATATTTTTGCTGTGTGACTGGCTCTTGGATCATTCATTCATTCATTTTCTTTTTTATTAATCAGTGGTCGCCACAGTGGAATGAACCACCACTTTATACAGCATTTGTTTTACACAGCGGATTCAATTCCAGCAGCAGCCCATCACTGGGAAGCTCTTAGATCAATATAGTGTAAAAAAGTCCAAAGCTTATTGTCATTGACAAATTTTTTATCACGATTTGATATAATATCGTTTATCAGCCTAGCCATAGTTTAAATTCAGCCCATGTAAATAGTTTGCAACCACTTACCTTAAAAAAAATGTAAATTAAATTAATATTTTTTTTCAGTGTGAGCTGGAAGAAGCATTATGGGCTTTTAATATTTAAAAATGATTGCTTGAATATCATGAATTCCCTACTACATGCTCACAATTATGACGTAGAATTATATAACATCACATCATGTTTTGAATGAGTGACGTTAGGCTGTCAGCGTAAAATACGTCATCGATAATGACAGGCGTTTACTGTAATATTACGTTGGAGAAAATTAACAGGTTCAACAAAACTACCACACAAATAACTATACACCTTTAATAAACACTGCGTGCGCCTCTGAGGTAATTCAGATGACATTGTTCGGCAGCACATCACGGCTGAAATAAACTCATGACTCCCTCAGGATAAGACGACAAGCCATAAATAAGTCAAAATAACGAAATTAAACATTGATCGCAGGCAGACTGCTGACTAATCCACAGTAAACCACACATAAACATGCTAGCCAGGTTAGCTAGTTAGCTGGCTTTAAAGAGCAGCATTAAACGGCCGTAGTACAGGAATGCAACAATGATTTCTCTTTAATTTCAGTACTAGATTTAGTTTCCTCGTTGTCCGTTCGCATAAATCATCAAACAATCTGTCGGGTTTCATTCAGACAGCCCAACCGACCGACCGGAGCAGGATATCAAACACACACATAGTGTCCGGCTCGAATAAACTCACACAAAAACGGCCTAAATCTACTTTATCTGTCACACTATGATGCTTTCTCCACTTTAAGGTGAAATATGAGCGTGGGACAGGACGATATGCTGGGTGGTTCTCTTACCCGTGGAGTTGAGATCCGTGTGTGCTTGTGTATAGTGAGTGTGTGTTGCTCGTGTAATCTTAACAGCAGTAATAATATCCCAAAGCCGCCGCGCGCTCCCAATAGTCCTCGGCCATGATCCTCTACGGCTGCTGCTGCCCGTCCGGTCTCCAAAGCTGCTGGAGCGACTCCTCTGGACCCCGCATGTCTCACTATACAGCTCCTTCTATCTCCAGAAATTGCTAAAACGTTACAGCAGCTGTTCCTTTCCTATGCCAAATCCGGACTGGAGTGGATCATGGAAGCGACAGAGCAGCTGCGAATAGATTCAAGAGTCACTCACTCGCTCCACCAGGACTCATCGGATAGGCTGGGGAACGTGTAATGCTGCCATTAAGCCAATTTTTTGAGAAAAAAAGCGAGTTATATCTCTATATAATTAAAGTATGAACTTAAATGAGCCAATTCTGTGTAATATACGTTCACGCAGTCTTAAAGTTCGATTATGAAGTAAGATAGTTCACCCCTAATAAATTAAACTAGCTAATAGTAAGCTGATCCAAATTTCGTTGAAGCCATTTGGACCGTACCACTCGGGAGGAATGCGCAGGGGAGAAACTGGGAGTGCAGAGTGTAATGCAGAATGCAGTGAGCTGCTTCATGTCATGCTGAGCTGTTACATTTTTGACATATTGTTTGTTTATGAAATTGCAGTATCTATCTATCTATCTATCTATCTATCTATCTATCTATCTATCTATCTATCTATCTATCTATCTATCTATCTATCTATCTATCTATCTATCTATCTATCTATCTATCTATCTATCTATCTATCTATCTATCTATCTATCTACCTAAAGAATAAAATATAAAAAAGTTATATAAACCATATAGGCCCACCGTAATATAACTTCTTAGTTTAAATAAATGTATTAAAATAAGTACATTTGTATCATTTATTTTAAAGTAATAATTTAGCATTAATTTGAATTGTTTTAATTATTGAATTGAATTTGATTGAATTAATTCTTTTATAACGTTATGTACGTAATAATGCTAAAGTATTTATGTATATAATGACCGTTTATACATAAGATTTAAATTGTAAGTCATCTATTGTAAATTAAACAAACAAACACTGCATTCTGGAATTCACACATTTCATAAGAGATGTATTATTATGCTATTTTAAAAGATTTTAAAGTCTGTCATATTTATAAAAATATCTCAAATAAATAATCCAATAAATATTCCAAAGCCAACATATTAAAAAAGTAATACATTTACTGGTATACTTATGTTTCCAATATATTTATCTCCATACATTTTTTTTAATAATGATATTCTTGGTTATATGACTTTTTTCAAAATTACTACAGGCCCATAGCCAGGGGTGGTTCGGAAGGCCCATCCCTCATTGACAAAGGTCCAGAATTTGTCCCACATGAGCTCATTTGTCCTATTTTGACTGCTGTGCCATCATAAATGGTGAAAATAACTCATCGAAAAAGGCTTTTAAGACCAAGCGGAATCCTCTGTTGGCTGCCGCTTTGGTGTGACTTCAGCTAATCAGTTTTATAATGCAAACAATAATTTTTCATGAGTCCAACATACATGCGGCTGTGCAAGAAAACTTAATCTGACATGAAGTCATCTTTCACTACTGACCTACTGTGTTGTTTTTAAATAGAGAAAATATTTTACAAGTTACTTTTATTCAACATTTTGGACCTTGGACATTGAAGCAAAAAATGACCAATAAAAAGGTGTGAGGCACCAAAAGCAGCCCATGTTAAAATTAATTTAAATGCTAATTTGGCTGGAGTTGTCATCCATGAATTTTCAAATTGTTAACAAGAGAGGCTAGAAAATCGTAAAGCTCTACACTATTATTATTATGCTTTTTTTATTATTCAAATGGCAAAGGAAAGTTGATTGTGTTGGCCAGTTTGTTATTTTTCCTAGTAAAATACAATTGGCTAGTTTTTAATTCAAAACCTTAACATATTGCTGTTTTTTCTAATGACATACTATGATGTAATGTAATTTGTATTTTAAAAATAAGCATTTTTCATATTTCTTTATTCAAAATCTTTAGGAAGAATTTTTGGTACATCAAAACGTGTTGTTATGATGACCATCCGACAAGCTAATCTAGCTAAAAACAGTGCTTGTCAGAATGTCACTAAAATGTAGTATTAATCTCATAATTAAATAAAAGTTAAGGCGTATAACTGCAAAAAGGTCCACTTTTTTAGAAAAAAGAACCATCTTTTTCAGTAGGCTGGTTACGGGCTGTACTATGCTACCTAATTCCCTATTTTCAGTGTATTTTTCTGTCAAAAATGTCTAGAGTGAGCACATTTAACAATATTAGATCATTGTGTTTTGAATATGCAGCCTGATAATGACAGCATAATTGCATTGGCAACGCAGATTTATATGTAATTAAACAGAATGAGCTAGAGAGCATGTGGGGAAACCTAACCTAACCTGAACTGTGTGTGTATGTGTGTGTGTGTTCACAGAAAAGTGAATCCCCTCAGTGACTCACCACTCCGGCATGCATCAGAGCCCCCAGCGCTCACTTTAGTCCTAGAAACCCACTGTATGGGGGGTTGCATCAATGTGCCTTGGGTGCAAATGAACATTTCTTTTGTTCTTGTGTTAGTTCTCAACATTTCAGGGAAGAAACTGAATGCCAAGAATTCTCCAGAGGTTAGTATTTTGTGCACGCCAAAAGCTGATCTCGGAATTAAAAGCGTGGGTAGCTGATTCACTAACGCAATCATGTCACTAGGCCTGCAACTATTATTATTATTAAAAGAATGTAGTATTGCATGTGACATGATAAGAGTGTAAATGGGCTTTATTTACACTTCATTCATCTATGCATTGAAACTAAATAAGCACAAAGGTTGTTGTTTTTCACAAGCCATGCTCAGATGCCTTAATTATGTGTAACTCTAGCCATCAGCAAGGGCAGACATGTATGTTCGACCTTGTCTTGATTAAGAGCACTTGTGGGGAAATTGCCTCTGTTGGCCACCAGTAGCCACTGTTCAGCTAAGTCAATTGGCTTTCCTCAGGAATATGAGATGTCAATGAGGATTACAGTTTTTTCCAACTGCTTACACACAAAATCTTTTCATGTCACACAATTTATGAAGCTTATAATTCAAAATGCAAAACTACACAGCAAACCTCCAAAACCAGAAGCTATTTAGCACCTTGACTAGCAAAGTCGAGCAAAGGAGGTCGAGCCTTCTCATTTATGGCTCCTAAACTCTAAAAAATAGCTTTCCTGATAACGTCCGAGGCTCAGACACACTCTCGCAGTTCAAAACTAGATTAAAGACCTATCTGTTCAATAAAGCATACACTTAGTGCACCACTTAGCGGTGATACATGAATGTGCTCATCACAGTTTTCTTCATCTCGTTTATATGAACAGCAGCTACGCTAATTATTCTCTTTATTCTCTGTTTCCACCTGGGGATACTCATCCCGAGACCCTCAGACCACGCAGTGCCACTGATTCGATCCAAGACCAGAGACGAGATGATCCAAAGGTTTCCATATCCTGGACCAGGCCGTATCCAGAGCAGCTACTGTGGTGGTCATGGAGGAGTGGAGAGCATGAGACTGATTCCTGTGACGCTCCAGGGATAGTCGAGTCTTTGGCTTCCAGCCTCTGGCACTTGGACTGCAGCTCTGCACAAAACGTGGAGAAATGGTTGTGCCCATCTGAGCCTGGTTCTCTCGAGGTTTTTTTCTTCACCTTCGCCAATTGGTGAAGTTTTTTCCTCTCCGCTGTCGCCACTAGCTTGTATGGTTTGGGATCTGTGGAGCTGCGCATCGATGGATTTGCTCTTCAGTATTTGGACTCTCAGTAGTGATTATTAAACCAAACTGAACTGAGCTAAACTGATCTGAACTTAAACTTTGAAAACTGAACTACACTATTTCAATGTACTATAATCTTCTATGTGAAGCTGCTTTGACACAATCTACATTGTAAAAGCGCTGTACAAATAAAGGTGAATTGAATTGAATTGAATTGAATTGAATTGAATTGAATTTCTCAGCCTTGAACTTAGTTTTCAATTGCATAAAACACTTTTTTCAAAACACTACACAATTCTCTACCTAAAATGCAAAAATCTAATAGGAAGCTACTTGCTTTCCTTTTCCAAACACAACCAATCAAAATGCAACACTTATTCACAAGGTCACACACACACACTCCTCAAATGTGGAAACACATATTTCTATACTGATGACTAGGGCCAGACAGAATCTGCAGACATTTTTTGTTATTTCTGCTGAGA
The DNA here is from genome assembly GCF_903798145.1 of Danio aesculapii. NCBI lineage: Eukaryota > Metazoa > Chordata > Actinopteri > Cypriniformes > Danionidae > Danio > Danio aesculapii. The sequence goes on along the minus strand of NC_079442.1, from coordinate 45,194,187 downwards.
ATTTTGTAAAAAATATGCTGATTTTTTAAACACATTTCTTAACATAATAGTTTTAATAACTCATTTCTAATAACTGATTTCTTTTATCTTTGCCATGATGACAGTAAATAATATTTGACTAGATATTTTTCAAGACACTTCTATATGGCTTAAAGTGACATTTAAAGGGTTAACTAGGTTAATTAGGTTAACTAGGCTGGTTAGGATAATTAGGCAAGTTATTGTATAACGATGGTTTGTTCTGTAGACAGTCTAAAAAAATTAGCTTAAAGGGGCTAATAGTTTTGACCTTAAAATGGTTCATAAAAAATAAAAACTGCTTTTATTCTAGCCGAAATGAAACAAACAAGATATTCTCCAGAAGAAAAAATATTATCAGACATACTGTAAAAATTTCCTTGCTCTGTTAAACATCATTTGGGAAATATTTAAAAAAGAAAAAAAAATCAAAGGGGGGCAAATAATTCTGACTTCAACTGTATATAAATAAATATAAATCAAATATTAAAATAAAATAAATATCAATAAAAAATGTTACAACAGCATGTATGCGTCTATTTGCAAATATTTCTGTGCATGTGAACAATCTGATACATATTTAGTATTATGGCAAAGCATTCTAAAGTTAGGGGTGCTTTTCATTATGCCCAACAGTGTGTAGTTGGTTAGGCAAAAATCTGGTAATATGAATGAAGTGTGTGCCATTTCATGCAAATTTTGATTTTGATAATGCTATGTGTAGTTTCAGATGGAGTGCTTCATTTTGCAGGATATATGAGGTATTTCGCAGTTTGGGTGTGTGGTTTTGTGAATTGTGTTAAATATTTTGATGAAACCAGACTAGTTTGAAAAATTGTGTGTTAGCAATTGGAAAAAAACTGTAATAAAGGGACTAAGCCAAAAACAGAACGAATGAATGAATGAATGAATGAATGAATGAATGAATGAATGAATGAATGAATGAATGAATGAATGTTTATCGTTTTTTTGTATGCTTTTGTATACAACAGTAATGTCTGGCCTAATGAATATTTTCTGTTTCTTCATGGCGTTGGTGTTTACAGTGTACCTGTTACTGGTCTCAGCAGATAACTGTCACTGTAGAACATTGTGTTGAATGTAGATAAAAGCCTATGAAAGAGAAAAGAGCTTTAGATTTAGAACAAAAGTGTTTACATGCTATATACAAAAGTGTTATAATATGAAAGACGTGTTTGCTATTTGCTGTGAATGCTTCATTCTGACGTGAATTTTTGGCATTTTGAATGCAGTGCTACATTTTGAAGGAAATGTGAGGCATTCTGCATTTCATGTGTGCAGTTTTGAGAATTGTGTGTAGAGTTTTAAAAAAAGGAGACCCTGTTTTGAAAAGGTGTAAGCAGTTGAAAAAAAAACTAAGTAAAGTAACAACAGTTTTTTCTTTACCAACGCTAGGACACATTTTTCAATACTTAGGTCACCTTTGCAGAATCTTCACACAGTGAGCACAACAGAAGTCTATGTGGGCTAAACTGAGGATCAATTATCATTGTTTTGGCACAAAATGCATTCAGTGACTACATCTCTCAAATTTGATGAATTCTTTTTTCACTCAGACACAACGACTGCCAAAAATCTTTGTGCGTACAGGACATTTTGCACGTGCTTACATACTACTTTCAAAACTCATGTTCAAAACAACAACATCATGCAAAACTGAATAAGAAAGCAAAATTCAACAGCAATATTTTAATGAAATATATTTCAAATCTAAAAATGCAGTTTAAGCAGCCACAGCTGATTCTCATTGTAGATGAACATCTGCACAGGTGTTACTCTTTCAATTTCAGTACAAAAGGAGACAACTGCTGAATAGGTTTGTATTGTGATGTAAACATGGACCCAGCCAGAAATAGACAAGTGGCTGAAAGAGGAAGAAGATTGCCAGGGATGGATCAGGCATGCCAGAAGATTCTTTCCTAGGTGTAATGCCCTAGATATTTTATTTTATTTTTTACCATTTTTATTATTTGTTTTTATTTCTCGTATACTTGTTTCTTTTATTCCTGTTTATGTAAAGCACTTTGAATTGCCACTGTGTATGAAATGTGCTATATAAATAAACTTGCCTTGCCTTGATCAGCGGTTCTCAACTGGTTTGGCCATGGGACCCACATTTTTACATGGTCATCAAGCCGCGACCCCAATTTTTAGGAACTATAGTATAATTTTAGGAATTGAAATTAGTTTGTATTTATTTGTTAACGTACACAAGTAGTGACAGATCCATCATAAGAAAATCACCAAGACTTCCAAATAAAGAATATTTTATTGCTGTCATTTAACAAAATGTATGCACTTGTGATGCCCTTAGCTCCTAAAGTGGTCTTTGAAAATAGTTCACAGGTTTGTCCTTGCAACTGTGATGTTTGGTTTCTAACCCTGATAGCAAAAGACTCCAGGGCGGATCCGCCCTCAAGCCGCCAGCTCCGCTATGCTGTCAGAATCAGTTTGGCTATTCGCAAACAATATGCCCCGCCTCCGAACGGCGGACTGTCAGTTCGTGGGCTCGCAACAGACCCTGGGCGGATGCGCTGATCTAACGCGCCCATTTCAACGGTCGCGGTCACAGAGTGTAGTCGCCAGAATGAAGTAGCAGGAGCCCGCAGATCGGAAAAACGGTAAATATGTTTTATCTGTGCACTCATGTAATCATTATTGCTTTGTTTGATATTTATTTTTATCCTGAAATGATTGATATTTCAAAATTACGCCAAGATAAGCTAAAGTTAGCTGTTCATTTGTATTTAGCATATCGCTACATTTGAGTAACATTAAAAATAGCTTTGGTAAATAACTTTGAGTAACGTTAAAGCTATTAGGACGGGATTTATTAGTGTGGGGGAGATTGAATTACCTATTTGGTTTTTAATGCAGTAGTGAGCGCCTATTTTATCGTAATTTATCACCCCTTTCCTGCAAAATAGCGAGACAAGGCCTAACGCAGGGCTATTCAATTGGCGGCGCGCGGGCCGAATTTATAACTTACACCAAGGCTAACACGCACACGCACTGGTTTAACTATAATATCTATTATAGTTGCCTCCCTAATTGTTACGCAGTTTAAAACACAACATAAGAATGTGTCTGAATGTAGAATAATCCCACTTATACACTGCTTTTGTTGTGCTTTAAAATAAAATATTTGAATATGTTTGTAAAAAAAGCATATTGTACAATAAACTGATATTATTTAGTTTTAAAATACAACATATTAACATTTTAATGTAGAAAAAGCCAACGTGAGTGTCTTAAGGAGCTGAAATACAGCATATGAGCTCTTATGCTGTTGTTTCATCATTCATATTGCAAGTCATATCTCTCCGGCCCCTAGTTGGGGTGCTTTTCATGAACTGGCCCCCTTGACAAACTATTTGAATAGCCCTGGCCTAACGTTTAGGCCTAAAGTTACCTTTTACACCCACCTCCATTTAGTTTGAGACTAATTTTGTCTATATTTTGACAAATATATTCTATTAGATAATTATTTCAAATGATAATTTTGTGTTTCTCTCTCTCTCTCTGTATGTGTGCACTGTGCAGCTTACAGTTCATCCAAGTCCCTTGGAGGCCATTTCACCTTTTTCAACCATTTGGGTAATGTAAGATTAAAACAGTTTTGAAAGACAGCTATTTTGTTAAATAATGGCAATGGTATATATTACAACTTTTAACATGTAATAAATGTGCAATTGAAAAAGATTCATTCCAATATTTTGAGTTTAGAAAACCCACTTTTATCACAATACTTTGGATATTGTACAGGATACTAGTTTGAGTTTATTTTGGTTTATGCTTACATTTTTACATTTATGCTTCTCCCCATGTTATGTTTTACATAATTCTTTCTTATACTAAATCATAACAAGATGCTGTGTGTGTTCTGTTGCAGCTTATTTTAGTTTATGCCTGTATTTTTACATGTATGCTGCTCCTCCCTATGTTGCGTTCCAGATCATTATTTTATATCATAATAAAGTCATATTAAGATACTCTGTGTGTGTGTGTGTGTCTCTGTGTGTGTGTGTGTGTCTGTGTGTGTTTGTGTGTTTTCTGTTGCAGCTTACAGTTCGTTCAAGTGCTGCCAATTTCTTGGAGGCCATTTCACCTTTATCAACCATTTGAGTAATGTAAGTTTTGAAAGACAGCTATTTTGTTAAATAATGGCAATGGTATATACTACAACTTTTAACATGTAATAAATGTGCAATTGAAAAAGATTCATTCCAATATTTTGAGTTTAGAAAACCCACTTTTAATCACAATTCTTTGGTTCTGGTATAGGATACTAGTTTGAGTTTATTTTGGTTTATGCTTACATTTTTACATGCTTCTTAGGCCTGTCACAATAATCAATACTTGACCTATCGCACAACACATGACCTCAATAATCTTTGATGATGCAATATATATCGCCCATACATAAAAACAATTCTAACAACATTTTAGCTGATTGTGCAACATCTCTATCTTTACTCGAGGTTTCAGTGTCAGTATGGTTAAAAAAAACACTATAGTATTTACCATAAATTACTATAGTATATTTTTATGCGGGTGTCTGACAGCTGAAAATAGATCTGCTAGCAGATATCGCAGCCTCTGTCATTTTTTACCTTGCACTTCTTTAACATTTATTATTTATTTGTTTACGATATGTTTTCACATTCTGGTTCCAATGAATCATTATTAAACTGTTAAAATGACTAATTAAATCAAACATTCTAAAGAATAAAATATTCATTGTTTTTTGAAAGAGTGTACTTGCATTATGCATACAATATATGTATGTGCGTGTGTGTGTGTGTGTGTGTAATTGTTTTGTTATTGTCATATAATAAGTGGCTTAAAATAATCTTCAATTGACAATAAAATAAGTATCGCAATATATTTTGGTGCAATACATCGTACAACAAAAAATAAATATCGTGACAGGCCTAATGCTTCTCCCCATGTTATGTTTTACATCATTATTTTTTATACTAAATCATTGCAAGATGCTGTGTGTGTTCTGTTGCAGCTTATTTCGGTTTAAGCCTAAATTTTTACATATATGCTGCTCCTCCCTATGTAATGTTTCAAATCATTATTTCATATCATACAAAATCATATTAAGATACTGTGTGCATGTATGTTTTCTGTTGCAGCTTACAGTTAATTCAGGTGTTGCCAGTCTGTTGGACCATTTCAGAATTGTTGTTGGAGTCATCTTACTATTTCAACTGCTAGAGTAAAGTAAGTTTTAATAGTTTTAAGTCTAAAGTGACAAGTTTTGGTTCTTTTCCATAACTTACTGGTTGTAATCTGTTTTGTGCTCCTGTAAAATTTCTTTTAGATAAAATGAATAGGAAAACTGCTCTTGTCTCTAGCTCTGCCTTAAGTAGGAGGACACATAGATGTAGTTAAACGACTTTAACAAATTAGTGATGGCTGCACAAATTTGACTGACTTTCAGATGACAACAGAGAGGGACATTTTAGAATTTTTTACAGTGTTTTACTGTTAAAAGTTTTTTTTTTTAATGTCAGTCTTAGGAGTGAAAAAACATACTGTGTTAATAGGGTATATGCAGAGCTAGTGTTTAACTAGTGTTTAATAAACTTCCGGTGAACGGTTTATGTGACTTTTTTCCATTTTATACGGTTCCTTTTACAGCATCGATGTTGCAATGAATTAAAATACAATCAGTTAAATAGACTTTGTCATTCATTTAGTTGCTCAAGCGTAAAATGAGACCAAAAAAAGAAAACAGACGCTGATTAAACGTGCTGATTTTGTAATGGCATACAGTTCACTGGAAGCACTTAGCCCAGGTTACTGACAAATTAAAATCCTTTAGCATACTTCTGCATATACCCTATTGTTAAAATGGTCTTCTAGTCAATCAGAAAGTCACATTGCTATGTCTTTAATGAATAACCTGTGCTGTAAATTGAGCAGTTTTAGGTTTACTGTCAAATAAACGCAAATAGCTGTAGCTACAGTATCAAATTAAGGCCCTTAAAAGGTATTTAAAAGTCTTAATCACATTTTTACGAGGTCTAAAATTTTGTTTAAACGTTGTCCAAATTGTTTGACTCCAAAAAGGCATAAATATACAGTTGAAGTCAGAATTATTCGCCCCCTTAGAATTTTTTTTTCTTGTTTAAATATTTCCCAAATGATGTTTAGCAGAGCAAAGAAATTTTCACAGTATGTCTGATAATATTTGTTCTTCTGGACAAAGTCTTGTTTGTTTTATTTCAGCTAGAATAAAATCAGTTTTTACTTTTTTAAGACCAATTCAGGGTTAAAATTATTAGCCCCTTTAAGCCATTTTTCCCCGTCAGTCTACAGAACAAACCATCGTTATACAATAACTTGCCTAATTACCCTAACCTGCCTACCCAATTAACCTAGTTAAGCTTTTAAATGTCACTTTAAGCTGTATAGAAGTTTCTTGAAAAATATCTAGTCAAATATTATTTACTGTCATCATGGCAAAGATAAAATAAATCAGTTATTAGAAATGAGTTATTAAAACTATTATGTTTACAGATGTGTTAAAAAAAATCTGCTTTCCGTTAAACAGAAATTGGGGGAAAAATGTGTATTTTTGAGACTGTTCTGGCAGAAGCAGGCAACTCGTACCTTTCAGCCAATCAAGTGAGAGCTGTTTTCAATGTCACAGTCCCTTTGCATTGAACTTTGAGTGTCTTACATTCAGAGATGTTGTTTATGTTCACACAGCTACATTACACATCAACTAAAGTTTACAATATCATATCATAGTGGACCACCCCTTTAAAGAATATCTGCTTGTGTGTTACAGGTGCTGTGAGAAAGAACCATGTCTCCCATGCCGCCACTGATGATTCATCTATTCATTCATTTTCTTTTCGGCTTAGTCTCTTTATTAATCTGGGGTCGCCACAGCGGAATGAACCACCAACTTATCCAGCATATGTTTTACACAGCGGATGCCCTTCCAGCTACAACCCATCTCTGGGAAACATCCATACACACTCATAAACTACGGACAATTTAGCCTACCCCATTCACCTGTAATGCATGTGTTTGGACTGTGGGGGAAACCAGAGCACCCGGAGCAAACCCACACAAACATGTGGAAAACATGTACCCTCCACACAGAAATGCCAACTGACCCAGCCGGGGCTCGAACCAGCGACTGGTGAGACGACAGCACTACCTACGTCTTGCTGTGAGACGACAGCACTACCTACTGCGTCGCCGCCACTAATGATGTCATTGTTTAACATGTGATACAATGGTTCAACCTGGCAGCAGACAGGGGAAGCTCAAGGAGTTGCCCTACTGTCAGTATCTTGACTCAACAGTGAACTCTTTGAAATGGTCATTTAAAATAGTACCATTCTGTTCAGCAAAGTCTATAATTAATTCTGCTTTTAATCTCCTTTTACTCTTTTTCATGTAGTAAAATGCTTTTATGAAGTAAACCAGTTAACGGTACAATTTTTTCATTGTGTTTTATTTGTTCTGTTCAGTGTATACGTAGTACAACTTTGATAATAGGTCATTACTGACATATTTACCCTATTTAAATATCTATTTTTATAGTTTTTTTGTGATTGGCTAAAAGGATTTATTTAGATTTAGACGTTTTGAATGATTAAGACAGACATTTTAAATATCAAGTTTTTATTGTCTAATGTTCTATAGATTTTAGATATTTCTTTAGGTAGTTTTGCCCAGATTAGTTTTGAATTAGGAAACTCAGGGTATCAGCACCAAATTATCTACTAATGAACGGGTCTGGATCGGATCCGGATAAGCTACTTCATCAATGAGTCCGGGTCCAGATCAGATCTGGGCCGGATGAGCTAGTCTATCAGCGGGTCTGGATCGGATCCGAGCCGGATGAGCTAGTGTATCAACGGGTCCGGATCGGATCCGAGCCGGATGAGCTACTCTATCAGCGGGTCCGGATCGGATCCGGGCCGGATGAACAGCTTTATTAGCGGATACGGGTAAGGTCTGAAACGGGTCCGGATCGGATCCGGAATTCTTATCCGTTCCGGATCCGTTGCGGTGTGCAAGTGGACTCCATTACGGACCCGTTTTGCGTATCCGTCGCGGATCATGTCACACCTTCGCCGCGGATCCGTTCCGGAGTCATTTTGCTATCTGGGAAATGTCGTTTTAATTTAGAAGGTTACATGTTCTCTTGTGAGAGCACCTCACTACTCATGACACACTGAGGTTTTAAGCCTTTTTTGTCGTCAATATACGTAAATCCATACTTCACATATTTGGGGTCGTACTTGCGTTCCGACATATTTGTTGCTATAATTAAATGAAATTTCACATGTCAATCGGTACGGTTGTTGCGCGCGCATTTCAAAATTAAAGTCCGTATAAGCAAAATAAGTAAAAAATTAAACATTTGTTGTTGTTTTTTGACCACACACTCCGCGACCCACTTTTGTGTTGCGACCCACCAGTTGAGAAACACTGCCCTTGATGACATAAGATGTGATGTGGATGAGAACCTGTGGCCAAATGGAGAAGAGCGAGTATATTAGCATTACTATTGTACCTGTATCAGTGGACGGTGTGTATACAAATTTTTGTATTTTGGAATTACTTAGTGCAAAAAATAAAACTAAATAAACAACATAAAACATTAAGGAATTCTCCATCATGTTTGATTCATTCCACTAACATATATTGCAGATCGCAACCCTGCTGAAAAATCCAGCTTAAACCAGCCTAGGCTGGTTGGCTGGTTTTAGCTGGTTGACCAGCCTGGTTTTAGAGGGGTTTTGGCCATTTCCAGGCTGGTTTCCAGCCATTTCCAGCTAGTCAGGCTGGAAAATGACCAGCTAAAACCAGCTTGACTAGCCTGGTTTAAGCTGGACATAGCTGGTTTTGGCTGGGCTCCCAGCCTGGCTAGGCTGGTCAAGCTGGATTTAGCTGGTCATCTCCCAGCTTGACCCGCTTAAGACCAGGCTGGAAATGGCCAAAACCCCTCTAAAACCAGGCTGGTCGACCAGCTAAAACCAGCCAACCAGCCTAGGCTGGTTTAAGCTGTTTTTTTCAGTAGGGAAATATATGATAGATCGCAAATAAACAATATATATTGCAATTATAAACAGATGTGTCCTTGTTTTACACAAGAAAACACTGTAATGCTCCATGTTAGTGTTTTTTAGCTCATTGTTTTGTGGGTGACAAAGTGTGTTTGTGGCCTGTCAACCTTTGCTAGTGTTCTGGAAGAATGGGTTTATTTATAAAGTGTTTTGGTAGTGCATTTTGAATGTGAAATGAAGTGCTTTGCCAAGCTGAAAGTCGGTTAGGAGACATTGTGCGAAGAGTTTTGCAAAAGTGTGAGAAATGTGTCCTAGCGTCGGTAAAATACTGTAATAGCTTTTTAAAGTGTATGTAATAAACCAGCTTATGAAATACAGTGATAGTTATTAGTTTTAGCTAGTATTACTATTAGCAATATTTAAATGTAATTAGAAATTGGGATGTTATTAAATCTCCTTTATGCTGGTGAACAATAACGCAGGTAAGAGGTGTTAAATGGCTGATGCAAACCTAAAAGGCAAAGCCATTGACGCGTGTGGTAATGCAGCATTCATTAGTACAGTCACATTTCAAGAGCTTCACATGCTGACAGCAACACTATTATGCAGCATTAGAGCAACACAGGTGCACAGCACAGAACAAAAGACCACCAGAGCTGTGTTTCACCTGTGAGTGTGTGTGTGTGTGTGTTTGTTTGTTTATGTGTCCTTCTGTGTCTGTCTGTTTGACTAAGAGTATGTCTTTGTGTGTATCTGTGTTTTGTGCATTTGTGTGTCTTTGTGTCTCTGTGTGCATATGTTTGTGTGTTTGTCTATCTGTGTTTGTGTGAGTCTGTGTTTTGGTGTGTGTCTCTCTGTCTGTTTGTGTGTCTGTATGTGTATCTGTGTGTCTTTTTGTTTCTCTATGTGTGTGTGTGTGTGTGTGTGTGTGTGTGTTTGTTTGTGTCTTTCTGTGTCTGTTTGTTTGACTAAGAGTATGTCTTTGTGTGTACCTGTGTTTTGTGCATTTGTGTAGCTCTCTGTGTGTGCGTCTGTCTGTGGGTGTATATTTCTTTGTGCATACGTGTGTCTTTGTGTCTCTGTGTGCATGTGTTTGTTTGTGTGTTTGTCTATCTGTGTGTGTGTGTGTGCGTCTGTGTTTTCATGTATGTCTCTCTGTCTGTTTGTGTGTCTGTATGTGTATCTGTGTGTCTTTTTGTTTCTCTATGTGTGTGTGTGTGTGTGTGTGTGTTTGTGTGTGTGTCTTTCTGTGTCTGTCTGTTTGACTAAGAGTATGTCTGTGTGTGTATCTGTGTTTTGTGCATTTGTGTGGCTCTCTGTGTGCGTTTGTGTGTGCGTCTGTCTGTGGGTGTGTATTTCTTTGTGCATACGTGTGTCTTTGTGTCTCTGTGTGCGTGTGTTTGTTTGTGTGTTTGTCTATCTGTGTGTGCGTCTGTGTTTTCGTGTATGTCTCTCTGTCTGTTTGTGTGTCTGTATGTGTGTCTGTGTGTCTTTTTGTTTCTCTATGGGTGTGTGTGTGTGTTTGTTTGTGCATGTGTGTCTTTGTGTTTCTGTGTGTGTGTGTGCGTGCATGTGTGTCTGTGTATTTGTCTGTTTGTGAGTGTGTGTGTGTGTGTGTGTGTGTGTGTGTGTGTCTATCTGTATGTCTTTTTGTTTCTCTGTGCGTGTGTGTGTATTTGTTTGTGCATGTGTGCCTCTGTGTATTTGTCTGTCTGTGTTTGCGTGTGTGTGTATCTGTGTGTCTTTTTATATCTCTATGTGTGTGTGTCTGTGTTTTGTGCGTTTGTGTGTCTCTGCGTGTGTGTCTATGTCTCTGTGTGCGTGTTTGTTTGTGTGTATGTATGTGTGTGATTTAGATAGGGAATGACATGAGCTAAGGGGACATATTTGGGATCCTGTAACCTTTTTCTCGTTCTCTCTGCTTTCTCATAAGCCTCATGAAGAGTTCAGGTCAGTGGGTTTGTCTGAATATCTGATTTTAACATCCACAAAGGAAATCAACATGAATTTCTTATGTGTTTATGTGTATAGGAGTGATTTTTGTATAGTATTCGAATGTTGTCATTCCAGTGTTACTGAAATAAAATCTTACATGCTAGTTATTAAATGTATGTATATACATATAAGACTTCATCTTGGTATGGGACTTATACTATAGTTACAGTTGAAGTCAGAATTATAAGCCCCCCCTGTTTATTTTTTTCCCCCAATTTCTGTTTACCGGAGAGAAGATTTTTTTTCAACACATTTCTAAACACAATAGTTTTATTAACTTATTTCTAATAACAGATTTATTTTATCTTTGCCATGATGACGGTAATATTTGACTAGATATTTTTCAAGACACTTCTATACAGCTTACAGTGACATTTAAAGAATTAACTAGGTTAATTAGGTTAACACTTTTTTAGGTTTTTAATTAGGTTAACTAGGTTAATTAGGTTAGGGTAATTAGACAAGTTGTTGTATAACGGTGGTTTGTTCAGTAGACTAGAGATAAAATTACAGCTTAAGCGGACTAATAATTTTGACCTTAAAATGTTCCATAAAAAATTAAAAACTGCTTTTATTCTAGCCGAAATAAAACAAATAAGACTTTCTCCAGAAGAAAAAATATTATCAGACATACTGTGAAGATTTCTTTGCTCTGTTAATCATCATTTGGGAAATATTTGAAAAAGGGAGCTAATAATTCTGACTTCAACTGGGTTTGATTAAAAACAAAATTTAGTTTTATTCGTAAAATACCCACATTCCAAAGACATGCGGTTCCGGTGAATTGGGTAGGCTAAATTGTCTGTAGTGTATGAGTGTGAGTGAGTGTGTATGAATGTTTCCCAGAGATGGAAGGGCATGGAAAGATGGAAGGGCATCCGCTGCGTAAAACATGTGCTGGATAAGTTGGTGGTTCATTCCACTGTGGCGACCCCAGATTAATAAAGTGACTAAGCTGAAAAGAAAATGAAAGAATGAATATTATGTAAATATTTGTAGAAAAGATTACATTTATAAGTGTTAATAAATAGCCAAAAAAACTGGACAAAAATAATGAACATATATAATTGAGTTTTCAATCATAAATATCAATAAATGTGGGAAAAATAGACATACTTCTCAAAATCAACTAAATTTTACATTTAACATGTACAAAAATGTATAATATGTTGAAAATTATCCATGCTAAAGAATTATGCATCTACTTAGCATATGTGCATGTCAAAAATTTAACGTAATAATACCCATAAATGCAATCTTCAACAATTCACTATCTATTTTTCTCTACATGTTGTGTTTCATTCAGAGTGTTACTCTTTGTGTGTTTTTGCAGTAAACACAGCAGGTCGTCATGCTCAGCATATGCCTGAAAATGGTGCTGTGAGGCCCTTCTTTTATCAACATTATCCATGTGTCGGTTGGTGTGTGAAAGGGGGAGGAGAAATGGAGGAGAGAGCGTGGCAGGCGGAAAGCGCCAGCATATTACAACCTGATTGGCTAAAAACTGGATTAAAAACTCAGCCCAGTTGGCAGAGGCTCAGGTTTCCTCATGTAAGAAACATGCTGGAGTTTTTATGACTGCTGCATGTGTATGACTCTATCTCAATTTCAACCCTCTCTCAATCTCTCTCAATTCAGTTCAAAAATTGCTTTATTGGCATGACAAACGTATTGCCAAAGCATTTATAGAGTTTACATTAAAGATAAAAGAACATACATGTATATTTTAAAAAAACACAGTAAACACAGTAAACACAGTAAATTGTAGTAGTAGTAGTATTAAAAATGTCTCTTAATTTAATTTAATTTAATTTAATTTAATTTAATTTAATTTAATTTAATTTAATTTAATTTAATTTAATTTAATTTAATTTAATTTAATTTAATTCTTGCTTTATTGGCATGATAAATGTAACAAATGTATTGCCAAAGCATTTATAAAGTTTGCATTAACGAACATGCATACATTATATATACATATATATATATATATATATATGTATATATGTATATTATATAAAAAACTAACACACATATGCGCATGCACGCACGCACACACACACACATTTAGATGATTATGAATGAATTACTGTAAATATACGGATTATTATGATTTATTGTTATAGTTTTATCCATAAATGTTGATTGTTCAATGTACAGTTTATTCTGATTTATTATTATTGTTCCCATATTTGTATTTCTATTTTTTTTATTTATTATTATTATTGTTGTTGCTGTTTTTACTACTATTATTTAGTGTGTTTTCTATGTTTTTTTTGCTATTATTTTTGTTATATATATATATATATATATATATATATATATATATATATATATATATATATATATATATATATATATATTCAATTCAATATGTACAGTTGAAGTCAGAATTATTAGCCCCCCTTTGATTTTTTTTTTTCTTTTTTAAATATATTTCCCCAGTGATGTTCAATAGAGCAAGGACATTTTCACAGTATATCTGATAATATTTTTTCTTCTGGTGAAAGTCTTATTAGTTTTATTTTGGCTAGAATAAAAGCAGTTTTTAATTAAAAAAAATATTTTAAGATCAATATTATTAGCCCTTTTAAGCTAGATTTTATTTCAATAGTCTACAGAACAAACCACTGTTATACAATAACTTGCCTAATTACCCTAACCTGCCTAGTTAACCTAATTAACATAGTTAAACCTTTAAATGTCACTTTAAGCTGTATAGAAGTGTCTTAAAAAATAAATAGTAAAAAACATTTATAATCATCTAGATGTGCGTCTCTCTCTCTCTCTCTCTCTCTCTCTCTCTTTCTCTAAATGAGCTTTACTGGCATGACTTGCACAGTATTGCCAAAGCATTGTACATTCAGTACATGAATAATGAACAAATACAAAATCAAAAAAAGAGAGAAAAAACATGAATAGATCTGTTAAATAATTAAGCAAAAACATGTATACTTATGTATATCATGCATATTTACAAAACATTAACTAAATAAATTAATAATAATAATCAAGTAAAACATTAATAAATACATACAGTTGAAGAAATAAATTATCATCTCTGTGAATTTTTTTTTCTTCAAATATTTTCCAAATGATGTATAACAGAGCAAGGAAATTTTCACAGTAATTCCTATAATATTTTTTTAACTTATTTGTTTTATTTCGGCTAGAATAAAAGCAGTTTTTAATTTATTTAAAGACATTTTAAGGTCAATATTATTAGCTCCCTTAAGAAGTTGTATATACAATGGCTTGAAAACTAGTGTCTTGAAAAATATCTAGTAAAATATTATATACTGCCATCATGGCAAAGATAAAAGAAATCGGTTATTAGAAATAGGTTATTAAAATTATTATTCTTTACAATGTGTTGTAAAAAGATCTCTCCGTAAAACAGAAATGTACAGTAAGACTAATAGTTCTGACTTCAACTGTATATCTCTTTCCACATTAGCCTCTATCGTGACCCATGACCATACATGTCTTTCAGCCCATATTGAAGCAAACCAGCCGAACAGGTTAGAAAGAGCCAACAGAAGAGGGAGGGCAGAGAGAGAGAGAGAGAGAAAAAAAAGAGAGAGAGAGTGGTGAGAGAGAGCAAGGCCATTGGGAAACCCTTTGTGAGAGAAAGGCATAAAGGCAGCGGAGTGAAAAGAAAAGGGAAGCTCATCTCTGTGTGTGTTTTGGTGAAGACGTCCACAAAAAAGGAAGTAAGATTATGGAAATCTTGTTTGGCACAATATTGCAACAGATTGTTCTTATGCTGGGCTTATGAAATTCAAAGCAACGCATGCTGTATTGTAAATATGTGTGTGCTTTCTTGCTTGCCGTCACACGTTGTGTTTATGTAACTGCATGCATCGAGCAATATTGTTTCACACTTCAATATTTATTCATAAGCAAAATCAGACTTGACACATCCCGCACATGGCATGCAAATGTGTGAATACTGTGCCTCGGTGTTAAAGGGACAGTTCACCCAAAATTGAAAATCATTTACTCAATCATTTACTTGTTCCAAAGCCTGTTTGAGTTTCTTTCTTCTGTTGAACACAAAAGAAGATATTTTGAAGAATGCTGAATGCCCTTGATGTCCATAGTGTTTGTTTTTCCTACTATGGAAGTTCAGCATTCTTTAAAATATCTTCTTTTCTTTCCTCTGTTGAACACAAAAGAAGATATTTTGAAGAATGCTGAATGCCACTGATGTCCACTGTATTTGTTTTTCCTACTATAAAAGTTAATGGTATTTAGCATTCTTCAAAATATCTTCTTCTTTTCTTTTCTCTGTTGAACACAAAAGAAGATATTTTGAAAAATGCTGAATACCACTGACGTCTATAGTATTATAGTACTATAGTGTTTTTCCTACTTTGGAAGTCAATGATATTCAGCATTTTTTAAAATATCTTTTTATTCATCTTCTACTTTACTTCTGTCAAACACAAAAGAAAATAGTTTAAAGAATGCTGAATGCCATTGACGTTCATTGTATTTGTTTTTCCTACTATGGAAGTTCAGCATTATTCAAAATATCTTATTTTTTAATCCTTTTCTTTCTTCTGTTGAACACAAAAGAAGACATTTTGAAGAATGCTGAATGCCACTGACGTCTATCGTATTTGTTTTCCCTACTATGGAAGCTAACGGTATTCAACATTCTTCAAAATATCTTCTTTTTATTTATCTTTTTATTTTCTTCTGTTGAACACAAAAGAAGATATTTCTAAGAATGCTGAATGTGATTGACGTCTTTCGTATTTGTTTTTCCTAGTATGGAAGTTCAGCATTCTTTAAAATATCTTCTTTTTTATTTTCTTCTTTTCTTTCCCTGTTGAACACAAAATAAGATATTTTAAAGAATGCTGAATGCCACTGACGTCTATCGTATTTGTTTTTTCTACTATGGAAGTTAATGGTATTCAACATACTTCAAAATATATTCTTTTTATTTATCTTTTTCTTTCCTTTCTACTGTTAAACACAAAGAAAGATATTTCGAAGAATGCTGAATGCCATTGACATCCATCGTATTTGTTTTTCCAGTTAATGGTATTCAGCATTCTTCAAAATATCTTCTTTTTCAAATGTTTTTCTTTTTTTTCCTCTGTTAAACGCAAAAGAAGATATTTTAAAGAATGCTGAATGCCATTGAGGTCCATCGTATTTGTTTTTCCTATTATGGAAGTTAATGATATTCAGCATTCTTCAAAATATCTTATTTTTATCTTTTTGTTTTCTTTCTTCTGTTAAACACAAAAGAAGATATTTTGAAGAATGCCACTGATGTCCACTGTATTTGTTTTTCCTACTATAAAAGTTAATGGTATTTAGCATTCTTCAAAATATCTTCTTCTTTTCTTTTCTCTGTTGAACACAAAAGAAGATATTTTGAAAAATGCTGAATACCACTGACGTCT
This sequence comes from Danio aesculapii, assembly GCF_903798145.1. Taxonomy (NCBI): domain Eukaryota; kingdom Metazoa; phylum Chordata; class Actinopteri; order Cypriniformes; family Danionidae; genus Danio; species Danio aesculapii. Next base: position 45,177,683 of record NC_079442.1, on the reverse strand, counting down.
ATAGTATTATAGTACAATAGTGTTTTTCCTACTATGGAAGTCAATGGTATTCAGCATTTTTCAAAATATCTTTTTATTCATCTTCTACTTTACTTCTGTCAAACACAAAAGAAAATAGTTTGAAGAATGCTGAATGCTATTGACGTTCATTGTATTTGTTTTTCCTACTATGGAAGTTCAGCATTATTCAAAATATCCTATTTTTTAATCCTTTTCTTTCTTCTATTGAACACAAAAGAAGAAATTTTAAAGAATGCTGAATGCCATTGACGTCCATTGTATTTGTTTTTCCTACTATGGAAGTTAACGGTATTCAACATTCTTCAAAATATCTTCTTTTTATGTATCTTTTTCTTTTCTTCTGTTGAACACAAAAGAAGATATTTCTAAGAATGCTGAATGTGATTGACGTCTTTCGTATTTGTTTTTCCTACTATGGAAGTTCAGCATTCTTTAAAATATCTTCTTTTTTATTTTCTTCTTTTCTTTCCCTGTTGAACACAAAATAAGATATTTTAAAGAATGCTGAATGCCACTGACGTCTATCGTATTTGTTTTTCCTACTATGGAAGTTAATGGTATTCAGCATTCTTCAAAATATATTCTTTTTATTTATCTTTTTCTTTCCTTTCTACTGTTAAACACAAAGAAAGATATTTTGAAGAATGCTGAATGCCATTGACATCCATCGTATTTGTTTTTCCAGTTAATGGTATTCAACATTCTTCAAAATATCTTCTTTTTATTTTCTTCTTTTCTTTCCCTGTTGAACACATAATAAGATATTTTAAAGAATGCTGAATGCCATTGAGATCCATCGTATTTGTTTTTCCTACTATGGAAGTTAATGGTATTCAGCATTCTTCAAAATATCTTATTTTTATCTTTTTCTTTTCTTTCTTCTGTTAAACACAAAAGAAGATTTTTTGAAGAATGCTGAATGCCATTGACATCCATATTTGTTTTTCCAGTTAAAGGTATTCAGCATTCTTCAAAATATCTTCTTTTTATCTTCTTCTTTTCTTTCCTCTGTTGAACACAAAAGAAGATATTTCAATAAATGCTGAAGACCACTGATGTCCATAGATTTTGTTTTTTCTATTATGGAAGTCAATAGTTACCGGTTTCTAACATTCTTCAAAATATCTTCTTTAGTGCTCAACAACAAAAAACAAAAACAAACTAATAACTGTCTGAAAAAACTTGAGGGTGAGTAACTGTAGTAAACAGTAAGTGAGTAAATAAATGTTGAATTTTGGGTGAACTGTCCCTTTAAAGGCGCCCTCAGTTTACTCAAGTCTGACTGCAATCTATAATTAAGCAGTGACTTAAGTATTCATGTGGCCTAGTAAATGAGCGTTGAGTTTTCTGGCATGCCACGCGGTCGATAACACGTGTGGAGGAGAAAAAGAGAAGCTGTAAAACTGTCTGCTGAAGAGACACACTTGTGTTTTTAGTCTGGTTGTTGCACTTAAAAAAATGATTCATTGGATTTATTCAATTTTTTTAAGGTTAGTGGTTACAAGCAATTTAAATAGGTTGAATTTAAACAAACAAATTAAGTTGATCGTTACTAAATTGAATTTGTTTGTTTAAATTCAGCTCATATCAATTGTTTGCACCCATTTACTTTAAAAACATTGAGTAAATACAAAGAATCCAGTGTGCTTTTAAGATTTTTTTACGTTCAGCTGGAGATACCATCTTTAATTAAAGCTTGCTCTGACAGCGCACAGACTCTGACTGTCAGTGTGTGAGTCTCCAGTGGATCGTGCCTGGAGTTTATTATGAGCATCTCATTGTGTTCGCGCGGAGTCCTTTTCTGAGCTTCAGTAGTAGGAATGGATTAAGATTAACGTCATTTTGGCAGCTATATCCCCTACTTGGCAAAAAAATAAATAAATAAAAAATTGGAGAAAAGGTTTTTCGGTCAAAGTTCAGGAGATATTTTTTTCAACCCTTGCAATAAATATGAAATTCTGTCAGTATTTATTCCCCTTAGGATATTCTAAACCTGTATGACATTATCCCCCTTTTACAGCAGTAAATATCTGTAAAATTACCAGCACTGGTATTTTAAAAAAAGGCCTGTTCATGCTTGATCTTTTTTTCTGAGAACTTACTTATAATTTCTTTCTGGAAAGGTCTGTGTGTGAAAGGGGCTTTTATTTCTGTAGACCAAAGAGATGATATGTCCCTTTATTCATTCACTCATTCATTTAGCTTAGCCCCTTTATTCATCAGGGATCGCCACAGCGGAATGAACTGCCAACTTATCCAGCATATGTTTTACACAGCGGATGCCCTTCCAGCTGCAACCCTGTACTGGGAAACACCCATACACACTCTCATTCACACACATACACTACGAACAATTTAGTTTAGCCAATTCACCTATAGCGCATGTCTTTGGACTGTGGGGGAAACCGGAGCACCCGGAGGAAACTCCTCACAGAAATGCCAACTGACTCAGTCTGGACTCGAACCAGTGACCTTCTTGCTGTGAGGCTACAGTGCTAACCACTGAGCCACTGTGCGGCCTGTTTGAGAACATGTTTATTTATATTTAGATATAAATTTAAATATCTATCTAAATAATTTTGTTTTGTATAGATTTGGGTTTTATGGATGAGTGTGTATTAAATGTTTACAGTGCTGGACAGTTATGACAGTGCTAACCACTGAGCCACCGTGTCACCGGTGTGTGTGTTTTGTAAAAGAAATAATTTAGTAAATAAGTTTCGAATAAGGGGTTAAATAATTAAACAATTTTCATTGAGGGTTAAACTATCCCTTTAAAATCTTATTTTGACTGTGTTCTTAAGTTGCACTGTCACCTCAAAGAAAAAGGTTGCTGGTTTGAGTCTCGGCTGGGCAAGTTGGCATTTCTGTGTGGAGTTTGCATGTTCCCGTGTTGGCGTGGTTTTCCTCCGGGTGCTCCGGTGTCCCCCACAGTCCAAAGACATGCGCTATAGGTGAATTGAATAAACTAAATTGGCTGTAGTGTGTGTGTGAGTGTGTGAATGTAAGCATGTATGGATGCTTCCCAGAACTGGTTTGTAGCTGGAAGGGCATCCGCTGATTGAATAAAGGGACTAAGCCGAAGGAAAATTAATGAATGAATAATTAATTTCTATTCTATTTAGTATTTTAATAAAATTCCTAATGTCACTGTTGAAAATGTATAGGGTCAGTATAAGATTTTAAACAGTTTTAGTCAGAAATGTTGCATTAAACTGTTTAAAATTGAAAGTAAACGTCAAATAAATGCTGTTCTTTTTGAACTTTCAGATTTTCTGAGAATTTATATTAATATTGATATTGATTTTGATCATTGATATGCTTCATGAGCATTAAATCAGCATATAAGAGTGATTTCTGAAGGATTTTGTGACACTGAAGACTGAAGAAATAACATTCATTCATTCATTCATTCATTCATTCATTCAATCATTTTTCTTTCGGCATAGTCCCTTTTATTATCAGGGGTCGCCACAGCGGAATGAACCGCCAACTTATCCAGCATATGTTTTACACAGCGGATGCCCTTCCAGCTGCAACCCATTACTGGGAAACATCCATACACACTCATTCACACACATACGGCCTATTTAGTTTATTCAATTCACCTGTACCGCATGTGTTTGGACAGTGGGGGAAACCGGAGCACCCGCAGGAAACCCAGTACTGGGAAACACTCATACTCTCTCATTCACACACACACTCAAACACTATGGCCAATTTAGTTACCCAATTCACCTATAGCGCATGTCTTTGGAACCCAGCCAGGACTCGAACCAGTGACCTTCTTGCTGTGAGGCGACAGTGCTAACAACTGAGCCACCGTGTCACCAGGAGAAATAACAACTACAGAAATAAACACTTAAGAGTATATTAAAATAGAAGATGGTCATTTTAAATGCTATTTACATTCTATAATTATAAAATTTTTGCAAATACATGCAGTCATTAAAATGTCTTACCAACTGCAAGTGATTGCCACTGTGTAATAAGTTCTTTAGAGCAGTGTTTTGGTTCCTATAGAAAAGTTAAAAAGTTGTTTGTAATGCGCTACAGAATAAGTAATTTACAACACCAACCCACACAAAATATCACTTTAAACTATTAAAAATGTTAATAAAAGTTACTATTTACAATATTTTAACAATTAAAAGATGTTGTAACAAAGATCAAGGTCCTATAATGCAATTCAAAAGCATAAATAAATGGGGGAAAATAAAAAAACTGCTAATTTACCGATATTTTTTACAGTCTATATTTATGTATAAATCATTATAAACTTATAGGTATATGCTGACACGATACTAAAGCCTGAAAGACTATCAGAGTAAGAGCTGAACACAAACATCCAGCCAAAGAAAGCTGGCAGTTAAAAGAAAAACATAAAAAAGCTTCTGAATCACCATTCTGCAAGCCATTACAAGGCAAACTCTGTTCATGCAAGTGATAAATCAGCTGTGGCGATGAAGCTGCGCTAATTCATCTCCTTCTCCAGGCGTTTGGCCAAATCTTGCTCAGCACTGAAAAAGGAGCTCTGGCTGTTTTCTAGCACCACAGGACTGAAACAGGAGAGGCAATGAAGAGTTTGGCTTTCGACAGCAATGAAAGTCAACTTTTTTTAAAGTCGTGAACTATCTTTTGTCCTTTTTTTCCACATACTTCATGCAATATTTATAAGTGAGCAAACTGAATATTGCGGATCATTTGTGAACAATGTTGCAATGCTTCTGCACATGCACATCATGTGATCTTGCATCATTATATTGCTGCTAGAGCTGCTGTATTTGCTCAGGTGTGACCGAATGTCATAAAACACACAAGATAATCAATCATTTAGTCCAAAGGTGGCATCGCTTTGGGGTGAAAAGATAGTGAGTTTTGAGAAAAGTCTCATAAAGCCTGTTGAGTTTCTCTACAAAGATATATCGGTAAATGTTTATTAAAACTGAATATACAGTTGAAGTCAGAATTATTGACCCCCCTGTTTTGTTTTTCTCCAATATTGTTTAACGGAGAGAATCGTTCAACACATTTCTAAACATAATAGTTTTAATAACTCATTTCTAATAACTGATTTATTTTATCTTTGCCATGATGACAGTAAATAATATTTGACTAGCTATTTTTCAAGACACTTCTATACAGCTTAAAGTGACATTTAAAGGCTTAACTAGGTTAATTAGGTTAACTAGGCAGGTTAGGGTAATTAGGCAAGTCATTGTACAGTATAATGATGGTTTGTTCTGTAAACAGTCAAAAAAAATAGCTTGAAGGGCTAATAATTTTGACCTTAAAATGGATTTAAAAAAAAAGTAAAACATCATTTAACATCATATTCTATTTTGATTTATATATTTTTAATACAATAAATAAAATTAAGTAAAATCATAAATATATATATATATATATATATATATATATATATATATATATATATATATATATATATATATAATTACATTTCTTTTTATTATATATATATATATATATATATATATATATATATATATATATATATATATATATATATATATATATATATATATATATATATATATGTATATATATATACATACATGTAACTAAACCAAAGATTTAGAAAAATGAAAAATATATAAATAAAAATATATATTTTGAAATCATCAGTGGGATTATTTTGATCATAAAAGCATTTTTTATTACAGTCATATGAAAAATTGCATCCATGCAAATGGAAATTTACATTATAATATGAAAGAAAAAAATATATAATTTAGATTAAATTTATATTAGTTTATATTAATCAAAATAATATTTGTTGTGCTGCTTTTATGTTTTTTTTATAGAAATGGTTTATGTTAATGTTAATTGTTAATTAACATCTCAAGTCTAATAGGAATAATTATTTAGGCTACAATAAGGAGAAAAGGTGGCGCAGTTGGAAGCGCTGTTGCCTCACAGCAAGAAGGTCGCTGGTTTGAGTCCCGGCTGAGTTTGCATGTTCATGTGAGTTTCCTCGGGGTGCTCCGGTTTCCCCCACAAGTCCAAATGAGAGTGTATGGGTGTTTCCCAGTGATGAGTTGCAGCTGGAAGGGCATCCGCTGCGTAAAACATATGCTGGATAAGTTGGCAGTTCATCCCACTGTGCAATCCCTGATTAATAAAGGGATTAAGCTGAAAAGAAGAATAAGGAGAACACAAACATAACCAATGAATGAATGAATGACTAAATAAATAAAGAATAAAATATGTAAATGGAAATCTTACAGAGTTTAGAAAAATATTAATGAATGAAAATTATAACATTTATTCATTCATTTTCTTTCGGCTTAGTCCCTTTATTCATCAGGGGTCGCGAAAGCGGAATGAACCGCCAACTCGTCCAGTAAATGTTTTACACAGCGGATGCCCTTACAGCTGCAACTCAATACTGGGAATACGCATTCACACACATATACGGCCAATTACTTAATTCACCTATAGAGCATGTCTTTGGACTGTGGTTGAAACCGGAGCACCAAAAGGAAACCCACAAGAACACAGGGAGAACATGTAAACTCCACACAGAAATGCCAACTAAGCCAACTGGAGCTCGAACCAGCGAACTTATTGCTGTGAGGCGACAGTGCTGAGCCACCGTGTCACCATGAGCATTATAACACAAATACATAAATAAATAGATTTAAGATAGGCCTAGAATAGATGTTACCTTGTCATCATCCCCGTTTCAGTTATACGTTGTCAGTCGTTAATGTTGGGTCTGATTTTCCTGTTTCTGTGCTTTCTTTTTGTTCATCACTGCTTAATAAACCACACACAGCACTCTGATCCACACACAGCAACTCTTCCTGTTGTATTTCTCTCGAACCATTTCAAGCATGCAAACAGACAGACAGATAGATGGATAGTCACGAAAATCGATTTATTTCAACATGTAATAATTCACTCACTCACAAAATCGATTTATACAAATACACAATAATCCACTCACTCGCTATCCTTCAGCGTAGTCCCTGATTTATGCAGGGGTCCCCACATCAGAATGAACCGCCAAACCTGGTTATATGTTTTATGTGGCGGATGCCCTTCCAGTCGCAACCTAGGCCTAGTAATTAAATATTCAATGTTTCATTATCTTCCATAAGAATAATTTTTGATTAAACACGCTTTTCCTTGTGACTTTTAACCTGTGTTTTCCACTGACTGACACTGACGACGTCTTTAGTTTTCCTGTGAGGCAGCTTCCTGAATCGCGGTGCTGTCAGAGCTGTTGTCACTGCACTGGTTCATCTTCTGTGTCCATCAGGATGCTGTGGGTTGTGTTGGCAGCAGTGGTGGTGTTGGCATCTGTCCTGCTCCTCCTCCGCCAGAGCAGTGGTTTTCTGGCGCTTCTCTGGCACGATGTGGTCCATCAGCGGCTCCTGAACTTCATCACAGGACTATCACGACCACAGGTGACCCGCGCACTTTACTGCACTGTAAAAAATATCCGTAAATTCGCAGTTTTCCGGATTTTTAAATTCATTTTTAAATGTTTTTCCTGTTTATTTATGCTTTTGAATTGCATTATGAGATCCTGATCTTTCTTCCAACAGCTTTTAAACGGGAAAAGTAAAAAAAAAGTGACTTTTATTAATATTTTTAATAGTCTAAAGTGGTGTGTTGTATATTATGGTACAAAAACCTGCAAGTATAGGCCTGTTTTCTGTTATTTTACAGACTTATTTCTCACTATATATAATTTCTTATACATTATATTATTTTAACTAACTAAAATGTTAATAAACGTCACTTTGTTTTTTAATATTTGAAAACCTTAGGTCTATTAACCCTAGAGCTTTTGTTCATGATTTATTATTAAAAGCTAACCTTAACCAACAGTGTGATATATTTTGCTGACTTATTACGTTACCCTAAATGTTTCAAATGCCCAAATTCCAGAAAAATTTGCCATTTTACCACACACTCTAAAGGATTTTTGTAAATTACAGTGTATTTAACTGTAAAATGAACTGTATTTTACTGTAAGATTGTTATCCGGTATGTTACTGCATTTTTAAGTTGGATTGTGAAAATGACTATTTTACAGTAAAGAAAAACAATACTGTAAATGCATAGAGCAAGATAAATGATGCTATAAATGTAAACATTATAAAAGTATTCTTGCTGATTTGCAGTAAGTTACTTTAGATTCTACAGGAAAGTTTTAACAGTGTAACACAATTTAACCATAGAAATTAGTTAAGAGAGCACAAACTCTCACATAAGTGTGAATGGTCTTCATCCATGCTTCTTTTGAACATGTATTTCTGTCGTCGCTGTGCTGAAATTTGTTGCTTATGTGTTATCTGTGTTAACGCAGCGCATATTGAAAGCAGTCCAGAAAAACGCCACTAAAGGAAACCCAGAGAGCGTCATCTCCGCCATTGACCACTATTGCAGACACAGCGAATGGGCCATGAATGTGGGAGACGAGAAAGGTATAGTAGGTCTGCTTTTCATTTTCTTGTCATTTGCTTGATTTTCCTCATCATTATTCTCTCGCTCTCCTTTTTTTGAGTAAATGGCCTTAAGGCTGCTCACGGTTGCCTGTTCTGAATGAGAAGTGATGGCAGTTTCCTGTCTACTGGCTCAATAGACATGTTCTGCATGGCTGCACACTAGTTGCACATACAGTCGAAGACAAAATTATTAGCCCTTCAGTAACATTTCTATTCTTTTTAATTCTTGCAGTATTTTCACAGTATTTCCTTTTCTTTCTCCTCCTGGGGAACATCTTATTTCTTTTAGTTTGGCTGGAATAAAAGGAGTCTTTAATTCTTTAACAATCATTTTTAAGGTCAATATTATTAGCCTCCTATAAGATTATTTTTTGTATTGGTCACAGAACAGACGACACGGTGGCTCAGTGGTTAGCACTGTCACCTCACAGCAAGAAGGTCACTGGTTCAAGTCCCAGGCCAGTTGGCACTTCTGTGTGAAGTTTGCATGCACTCCCTGTGTTGGCGTGGTTTTTCTCCGGGTGCTCCAGTTTCCCCCACAAGTCCAAAGACATGCGCTATAGGTCAATTGAATAAACTAAATTGGCCATAGTGTATGTGTGTGAATGAGTGTGTATCGGTGTTTCCCAGTACCGGGTTGCAGCTTGAGGGGTATCCGCTATGTAAAACATATGCTGGATAAGTTGGCAGTTCAATCCACTGTGGCGACCCCTGATGAATAAAGAGACTAAGCCAAAGGAAGATGGATGAATGAATGAATGGTTATAGTAATTAACTTCTAACAATTTCCTGTATAAACTACAGTAACTTACTGTAAATCCTTTACGCAAAAACACTGTATTTACATTTAGTTTATTTGTATAGTGCTTTTTATAATAATTATTCATTCAAAGGAGCTTCACAAAAGGTGCACATTATTGTATTACAGTCACATTTTGAAAAGTTAAGGTTATTATATAATTTTTTTAGTAACTAATAACTAACTAATTAACTAGTAACTAATAACTTTTAACAGTTAAAGTTATTTTATATATATATATATATATATATATATATATATATATATATATATATATATATATATATATATATATATATATATATATATATACATGCATACACACACAGTTAAGGTGCAGTTATATTTACAGCACCATTTATCTGGTTGTATATGTATTTACAGTTTCTTTACTGTAAAATATACAGTCATGTTCACAATGCAACGTTAGAATACAGTAACATACTTCCTTACTGTCCTACAGTAAAGTACTGTTTATATTACAGTTAAATATTATGTCATTAACAAAAATAGTTAATAGTGTAGTTAAGTTTAAATTACTATTTATATATATAAATATATATATGTTTTTTTTTTTTTACATTAATGGAAGTTTATGATTTCAAGTAATAAATATATTAATTACAAATATCACGCTGTATACATAATGCAAATAAAGCAAAAATGTAATAAGAAATATAAACAATTTAGATTAAAAACATTTTTGACTTATTTCTGTAAACAAAACATTATTTTTTACTATTTTTTTATCTATAAAATGCTTCTCGATAGAGGAATTTTTAGATGTTTGGACTAGAAACATTTTTTTCAGTGAGGGTGGATTATTGGCTAAATTTTTCTTTTTCAGTGTATAAATAAATATATATATATATATATATATATATATATATATATATATATATATATATATATATATATATATATTTTTTTTTTTTTTTCGTTTTCTTAAAGCAAGAAAAATGTCTGCCAATGGCAAAAGAAATATAAACATAATTTTGAAGATGTTTTTCCCCTATTGGCAGATATTTTCTCATTTTAAGCAAATTTTAAAACTTTAAGTTTTTAAGTTTTTGTTCAAATTCAAATTACGGACATACAGTTGAAGTCAGAATTATTAGCCCCCCTTTTGAATTTTTTTTCTTTTTCAAATATTTCCCAAATGATGTTTAACAAAGCAAGGACATTTACACAGTATGTCTGATAATATTTTTTCTTCTGGAGAAAGTCTTATTTCGGCTAGAATAAAATCAGTTTTTAATTTAAAAAAAAAACATTTTAAGATCAATATTATTAGCCCCTTTAAGCTATATATATTTTTCAACTGTCTACAGAACAAACCATCGTTATACAATAACTTGCCTAATTACCCTAACCTGCCTAGCTACCCTAATTAAGCCTTTAAATGTCACTTTAAGCTGTATAGAAGTGTCTTGAATATCTAGTCAAATATTATTTACTCTCATCATGGCAAAGATAAAAGAAATCAGTTATTAGAAATGAGTTATTGAAACTATTATGTTTAGAAATGTGTTGAAATAATCAGCATTGTTGCCAGTAACTGCCCCTTTACAGTAACCTACATGTAGCAGGGTCCTACCACAATTTCATTTGATAGTGAAACAGCTATACCACAAAATATTTTATGGCAAATTTCCTTTTACCCCATTTTAATTTTATAGTATGAACATTTTTTGACAGTTCTTTCACTGTAATTTATTAACACTACACTAGCAGTACAACACCTTTAATTATAGTACTTACTACTGAATTTAATATTATTCATTGTTATTATATCCATTTGAAATGGTTTACAAAAGTAATTTTCATTCATCAGTCGATTTTGATTTCATTTTGTGATACAAGATGTTAAATATTTTTTTCATTACCTGTCATTTTTGTCTTCAACTACAGTAAGAGCCCTTGATTACTATCATTACAGTAGAGTACCGCAAATTCCTATTATGCCAAAGTTTTAAATTACCCATAATGCAGCGCATATTACAGCGGTGAACCGAAAAGAATGTATATGTGGCATTTTACTGGCCATTTTTGCAGTAAATAACAGTAAAATTGCAGCAAAGTTTAACAGTGTGTGTTATTGTGCCTATTAGCAGCTCAATTTCGTGTGACAACAGAACTGATGCATAAACGATAGCACAGAGCTGCTAATGAGGCATTATGGATTTTTTCTCCAGTCATTATCCACCTCATTGCGTGTCACTGTGTGTATCTGAAGGACTCATACTGGATTCAGTCGTGACTGAGGTGAATCCCAGCACGGCTCTGGAGCTCGGCACATACTGCGGATACTCTACTGTTCGCATCGCTCGCCTGCTCTCTCCTGGAGCGAAACTCATCACACTCGAATTCAACCCAGACTATGCTGCTATTGCACGTCAGATCATCGCCTATGCTGGCCTTCAGGACAAGGTGAGGAAAGTATTAGTAGTGAACATTTGGATCAAAATAAATAAAAAGTACTATGGAGCTAATAATATGCCAAAACAATCACAATTTCAATTGTGTTAATTTGAATTATTGACAATTGTATTGTAATAAATCAGAATTTTTACATAAATTAAAAATTGTTTGAATTAGAATTTCTTATTTTGAATTTGAATTTCTTGTTTTGAATATTGAACATCTGAAATTTAGACAACTGAATTTTTCAAGGCTGAATTTTTATAGACATATTTTCAAACTTCAGATTGGTTCTGATTTCCTAGACTGCAGAAGTTTTCAAGATGAAGAAATTCAGAACATCAAATTCAATATTTTAAAATTCAAAGCTAGAAATTCAGATCGTGAAATTCAGATTTAGCAGAAAGTAGACCAGGGGTGATCAACAGGTGAGAGTAGACGATCACCGAAAAGCGATGGAAATGGTCTGGTCTGGAAATACATATAGCCTAATGAAAAATTAAACTATGTTTTTTTTTTTTGTGTAGGAAGGCTGCTATCGGTTTCGGGTCACATAATACAAACATTGTGTTGAAAACTCATCAAGTGGCTTTCCCTGTACTCCATTCACAACAATATACACTTTTAACACCTCTTATGTTGTTACCATTTGAAACAAAGTTAAGCACTTAAACGAGGTTAACAAGAAATATCTGAGCGAGTCATTCATAGTGAGTCACTTAATTCAAATGAGCCGATTCGAACGAATCTGAATGAACAATTAAGTGACAAAGATAGAGATTTGGTGCCACCTGATGGACACCTGTTTTGTTTTCAATGTATTTTAGCCAAAAATAATGTTTATATATATATATATATATATATATATATATATATATATATATATATATATATATATATATATATATATATATATATATATATATATATATATATATATGGCAAATCAGATCATTCAAATAAATATAACTGTAAGGTTAAATATGACATCTTATATGTGAATAGATATATATTTAAAAGAGGCAGCATTTCAGCGTTGATAATGAGCTTTGGGCAAACATAATTAAACGTTTCCTTAAAATACTATACTATATGCTATGCTGTACTATAGAATATAGTAATAAATAGCATCTTGCATAATTTGATGAAGAAGTGTGTGCATGCAAATGTCATTTACCACAGTTGTAAAATGCTGGGACGGTTGAAAATGCACCTGGAAAGAGCTTGAAAAGTAGTCCTTAAATGTGACTTTGGTAAAGGTGTAAGAGGCCTGTTTCTGCTGAAATAACCCATTAGAGGTTACAGGTCAGAATCAGCTCTTTATCCCTCAAAACACCAAAAACATAAATAAAATTGATTTCATGAACCAAATAGACAAATTAATCAATGAGATGTAACTGAATTAAACATATGAATTTGGTTCACTGAAGCATGTATACATTTATTACACATACTACTGAAAATAGCTGACCCCCGATAGTCAGTTTGCAGAAGAACTCTTCCTGAGCCCTACATACGCCAGTAAACTCACGCAGCTCTGTGATTGGGCAAAATGCTTGGTTTGACTTTTCGGTGATCGTCTACTTTTTGCTGAATCTGAATTTCTGGTTTTGAATTTTAGAATATTGAATTTGATGTTGTCAATTTCTTCATCTTGAAAACTTGACACTGTATTTTTACAAACTTGATATCTGCAACTTAGGAATTCAGAACACAAAAATCTGAAGTTTGATTCAGTGGTCTTAAATTTCAGATGTTCAATATTCAGGTTATGAAATTCAAATTTAAAACGATTTTTAACATATAAATGTTCGCATATAAAAATTCAGATTTATTAAATTACAATTGTCAATAATTCAAATGAACACAATTCAAATTCAGATTGTTTTAAGGGTGTTGCTAAAAGTCAACACGAAATCAAAACTAACCATATTGATTTTGTTAGCTCACATCGCTATTTTTGTGGTGAACAATTCATCTGTGCATGTCATTAAGAAACAAATATTGTTCGCACTTGTAATCTTTAATAGGGTATATGTCGAAGCATGCTAGTAGGACTTTGAATTAGCCAGTAACCTGGGTTAAGCGCTTCCGGTCAACTGTATGCCAATGCAAAAATCGGCGCATTTAAGGTCAGTTTTCTTTAAAAATCAGCGATCTCCACTGGCTTAGCGATATCCGATATTAAGTGGGTCTCAGATTGTACAAGAAGCACTGCATTAAATTACATTCCCCCCACCATGTCTTTTTAATATGAGCATTTATTTTACTCCATTATATTCAATAGAGCTTCTGCGCTAGCCTGCCGATTCTGACGGGCGCATGCGAGTAAACGGCTTTTTGTCTCGTTTTACGCTTGAACAACTAAATGAATGCCAAAGTTTATTTAACTGATTGTATTTTAATTACATTACAACATCGATGCTGTAAAAGGAACCGTATAAAATGGAAAAAAAAAAAAATCACAATAACAGGTCACTGGAAATTTATCAGTATGGGAACAACACTAGCTCAGCATATACCCTATTGAAGTCTGAAATTGCACTTCCTGTTTGTTTTAAGATAAATTCAAAGATTACATCTGTCTAAGGTATTGGGCGTGGCTAACATATGTAACCACGCCCCTCTAATGGTCAGTGTTGACAACAAACAGAAATGGTGAGGAGGAATCTGTAATGACTCTCCCCAAACCCATTTCCCGATCTTTCTGAATGAAATGCCTACTTTACTACATCCAATCAGCTTGCAGTATAAAAAACAAGCCACGCCCACTGTTCTCATTTAATATTCCATTTCACTAGGAACTGCGTGATAATACCAAGAAAAATTACGGTCGTCGTTTCTGGTTCATGAGAATTTCAATAGTTTTAGGACAACTTTCCTAAAAAGTTCAAATTTTAATGACTGTATAGTCAAATCAAAAATGGTTTCCCCCACAGTCCAAAGATGTGCTATAGGTGAACTGAGTAAACAAAATTGGCCGTAGTGTTTGTGTGTGAATAAACGAGTGTATTGGTGTTTCCCAGTGCTGGGTTGCGGCTGGAAGGGCATTCACTGTGTAAACCTAATATGCCGGAATAGTTGGCGGTTCATTCCGCTGTGGCGACCCCTGATAAATTAGGGACTGAGCTGAAGGAAAATGAATGAATGAAATTTCTTCATACAGTGGACTAAAAATCAAAAAGAAAGGAACTGAAGGAGCTGCTGAAGTGAGTCAGGGAAAATAAATACTGAAGTGAATCTGGCCGACAGCAGAAACCACAGGCTGTTATTGACGCCCAACAAAGTACTGATAGTTGTGAAATATTATCAGACCAACTGTTGTCTGAATTATTTTTGGTTGACTGTAATCCATTACATGCTGTGCCTTTCTGTCATTTGACATTGATATCAATATATTTTTTGTCATTAAAATTATAAAAGTCTTGTATGAACGCCACCACAAAGTCCTTATTAAGAGTGGGAAACTCGATATTTTCTTCAAACTGTGTTTCAGAGTGTTTACTATTTAAATAAATAAATAAATAAATATGACAATTCATATTTAGCGATTTATTTATTCCATATTATAATTCTCTATAATAGAGAATTATATATCATAATTACATGTATATATAGATCAGTAGGTGGAATTTTAGATGAATATAATTTGTCTGGCTTAATAAAATAAACTTATTTCAAACCTAAAACATGACTATTTTACTTACCCCTCTGGCAGATTGTTTTGATTGTTTTAAGGAAAAACTCACTTAATTTCGACATTTCTGAAAACAAAAATATATATATTTTACTCGTCTATAAAATGCATCTTCATTTACATTTTTTTAGATATTTGGACTAGTAACAAGACAAAAACTTTAAGCAGGATAAGCATTTTGTTTGGACAATTTCTTTGTAATTAATTATGAAATTCACTAGCAAGTTTTAAAAGTATATATATTGCAGTGTATAAACTGAACACATGAAAAATAACAATTTTGTCAGAGTTAAATTTGGTCACATGAGCAACCTAATTTCTCAATTGTGCGACTAAAAAAAAAATCTGAGGTCACACCAGTGTGACCAGTCATTTGAGGGGAAATAAGGCCCATGGCATGGTTTAACCAATCAGAGATTGTGCAGGGCAATAGTAAGTAACATTTCTTGTAGACTTGTCCTTTAAATAAAGAACTTTGTTGACCAGATAGTAGGTTAATCATTTACAAGTCAATATTGAGACAACACGGTGGCTCAGTGGTTAGCACAGTCGCCTCACAGCAAGAAGGTCGCTGGTTCGAGTCCTGGCTGGGTTAGTTGGCATTTCTGTGTGGAGTTTGCATGTTCTCCCCATGTTGCCGTGGGTTTCTTCCGGGTGCTCCAGTTTTCAGTACAAGACATGCGCTATAGGTGAATTGTATAAACTGAATTATAGTGTGTGAATATGAGAGTGTATGGATGTTTCCCAGTACTGGGTTGCAGCTGGAAGGGCATCTGCTGTGTAAAACATGCTGGATGAGTTGGCGGTTCATTCCACTGTGGCGACTTTTGAAATAGAGACTAAGCAGAAGGAAAATGAATGAACGAATGAAAAAAAAAATCTCTCAACACGCATTAGGCCCATGTCATGGTTTAACCCAGGGGTCACCAATCTCAGTCCTGGAGGGCCGGTGTCCCTGCAGGGTTTAGCTCTAACTTGCCTCAACACACCTGGCTGGGTGTTTCAAGTATACCTAGTAAGACCTTGATTAGCTCATTCAGGTGTGTTTGATTAGGGTTGGAGCTAAAATCTGCAGGACACCGGCCCTCCAGGAACAAGTTTGGTGACCCCTGGTTTAACCAATCAGAGATAGTGAAGGGTGGTAGTTTGTTACCTTTCATGTAGAATTGTGCTTTAAATAAAGAACTTTGTTCGTCAGATTGTTAGTTAATCAGTTCTAAGGCAATACTGCCGACATGGATGCCTATTTTAAAAAAAATTGTAAAATTGCAGCGTTAAATGCAACGTGGTCGAAAATTTGGGGGCACATAACTTGTTTTGGCACACCACTGCAAAAAGTTAGTCTAGAGCCATGTTGGTTGTAGGCATGGGCCGGTATAAAAACTAAAACCAAATAAAATGGTTGCAAAAAAACATGTAAAAAAAACCTGTACATATACCATAGGAACAGTATATCAGAAAATTCTGGCAGTTTTAAAACCTTGACTTTTCAAAAACCGTGGTAAACCTTGAAACTAATTGTTTAGTATGCTTGTCACTAATCAAATTTCACAGGACTAAAGATGTATTTTGAAGGTAAATGTTGTTGTTTTTTGTTCTTTTTCTAAAGGTTATTCTAGTTGAGGGACCCTCAGGTGACTTGATCCCCAAAATGAAGCAACAACATGGAATAAAATCTTTCGATTTTGTGTTTTTGGATCACTGGAAAGACCGTTACGTTCCAGACACCAAACTTCTTGAGGTAAAAACCCCAAAATACACATACTGTTAACTTTAACTCAAGGAATGTTTCTAACACAAGAAACGTTTTCAAAAATTGCAGGACTGTGGTTTACTCAGAAAAGGCACCGTCCTTTTGGCAGATAACGTCATTTGTCCTGGAACTCCAGAGTATCTGAAATACGTAAGAAACGACCCACGCTATGAAAGCCGATACTTCAAGTCCAACCTGGAGTACACCAAAGTAGAAGACGGCCTGGAGAAATCAGTCTTCTTAGGATGAACATCTCACTTCATGAAGCTGATGCAATGAATGGCTCTGTAAAACTGGGTTGACACCAGCAAAAGAGGAACATGCAGATTCCTCCAAAACGTTTGTGTCTCAAGATGCCAAGTATCAAACAAACTGATCTCTTTGTCCTTAACACGCAGTCACAATAATCAACATATCGACTTATCGTGCAATACTTGGAGATGACCTTAATCATTTTTACCATTGAAATATATATTTACAAATTACAAACAACATTAAAGCCATTATAGCAATGACATTTACATTCTACCTCATCGGTGTCAAAGTTTATAATTGAACATTTACCTAATAGGACATTTAATAGTACATATAAGAAGACATTTACCTAATATCAAATTATAGAATCTAAATAATCTTAAGAATGAGGTTATTATTATAAGGTTAAGGTTAAATAGTCATTATATAATCAGCGGCATAAAATGATCAAGTTAATAATATCGCTTATTGACAATATATTGCACAACAAAAATCTCCCTTTACACCATATCTGCTGTGCTGTGTTTGAAGATATTTGATATGTTTTACAAAATGATGTGCCGATATCTTATACAATTCAAGAAAGATTGTTTGATAAAGCTGCAAAGCACTTCTTTTTCTATTCAGTGTTTATAAAAAAGCATTCACTGCAAATTATTTAATCAACTTGAGTTTAGCCCCTAACTGAGCCAATTGAAAATTGAAAATAGTTTGTCAAGGTAAGTTCAGGTTTAGACAAAATGTACTGAAAAACGTCCCACATTCGGGGAAGTTAAACACTCAATAGCGGAGTGTGTGAATGTGCAATTTAAAGTAGCACATAAAAACGAGTGATGGAAAAATGCCCAATTTGAAATAAACATCCCCTAATTTCATTTTAAAAGAAAGTTTTTACACTCACTTCAGTTTGGTTTTAATCTTTTATGAAACAGTGTTAATTTCAATAATTTAATAGGAGACAAAAATGCATTTGCTGAATAAACACTGATGTAGTAAAAATTACTGGTAACACTTTATTTTGATGGTCCATTTGAGTATTAGACTGTCTGCTTAATATCTGTTGATACTGCTCCTTTAACAGACATTTAACTGACTATAAGAAACTTTGCAAGTATGTCAACTTTCCCTAATCCTAACCTAACAGTCTACTTATAATCAAATGAGAATTCGTTGCAATGTAACTTAAATTCAACAAACGGACCATCAAAATAAAGTCTGACCAAAAACTCCCATCTGACCAACCAGCCGTCTCCATTATGCCTGCATTGTTTACTGTCGGTTGCTAGGTTACCAATACTACAGTGAGCCACTCTAAAGGCCCGTACACACAAAGCATGATAACGATAAATATAACCAGTGCTGGGCGTACTGTTATACTGGGCGTACTGTCAGGATACTGGAATTCCGATACCAATTGGTACTGAAATTTCCCGCTAACATTTGAGTGCTGTTGGGCGCATTCTTAAACAGCTCTGATTTGCTATTGTGTTCACATGCTCAACAGAAATTACTGTGAATGGCCGTGAAGGTCATTAGTTTACCGAACTCATCGCTGTTACTCAGTGCTTCATTTGTGAATTGCGAGGTCCCGGAACATCGTCGGTTGTCGCGGACGATAGTGAAGAGCAGGGGGACGGGGGATTTGTTTGTTTAAATTCAGCCCAAATAAATTGTTTAAAACCACTTAACGTAAAAAAATTGAGTAAATCCAAGGAGTCATCTTTGAAATTTTTATTTCAGTGTATGTCTTTATCATTATATTTATAGTGATCATGCTTGGTGTGAACGGGCCTAAACAACTTGATGAAAACCCACTTAATTCATAATTGGGATTTTAGTAATTTTTTAAATAATGATGAAAATTTAGCCTTGTTTATCCACACAATTACTTTGGCATGACAGAATCAGTGTATAAAATTATGAATGAACAATCTAATATTCCTTCAGAAGACATTAAACCTTTTTTCATGGGAAAATAAAGACTTTTCCAGAATGATGGTGCAGCGTTTTTACTGTTAAGATATGAAATCAGAACAATCTCCATGTGGTTTATGTCTGTTCGGTCAAAAATGCAGCAAAACATTGGTTCAGAATCTGTACGTTGCAAAATCTCCCCAAAAAGTCTGAAAAATGCAATGCTGCTAATGACAGATATTTAGCTTTGTTTATCAACACAATTACTTTGTGTGAAACAGGCATGAAACATAACCAGTGTAGAAATTCATGAACGAGCAATCTATTATTCTTTCAGAATACATTAAGCCTGTTTTCAAGGGGAAATAAAGACTTTTCCAGAATGATGGTCCAGCGTTTTTTACTGTTAAGCTATGAAATCAGAACAATCTACATGTGATTTAAATCTGTTCTGTCAAAAATACTGCAAAACAGTTCAGAATCTGTATGTTGCCAAATAACCTGAAAAATGCATCTGCTATAGACAAGAAAACTCCCGGATTATGCTATGTTGTGTCAAAAAAAAAAGCTGAAAGCAACCTGAATGTTCTGAGCGCATCAATCCCGGGCTTTACCACTGAAGATCTTGGCCAGGAGGGAGACGTTGGATTGCGCTTTGTCCTGGATGCTTTTGCTCTTCTCTTGCGCCTTCTGGAGGCTCTTCTTGGAAATGCCTTTGCTCTTAAAGCGTTTCAGGTGGATCTCCTCCTCTGTGGGATGCTGTTTGTAGTCCCACATCTTCTCCTCCACGACCTCTCCCTTCTTCGCCCTCTTCTTCCGGAGTTTCTCCAGGCTCTGGCTCTTTTCCACGCTGGCCAGGTAGAAGTTGGTCTCCTTCTTGGCCTGGGAGATTTCGGTCCTCATGCGCTGGTGATAAACAGTCTGTTCGTAGGCCAAACGCTCGCTGAGATGACACCACTGGAAACGGTGCAGATACTTGACGGAAAAGAAAGAGAGCGAGAGACACCACTGTTAGATAACATCATAAGTTTTTGAAAGAAGTGTCTTTTGCTCAGGATGAGTGCATTTAATTGTTCGGAAATGCAGTGAAAACATTAAAACTGTGAATTGTGTTAATTTTCAAAGGATTCTGACGGGCTTTTGGGATTTTATTATTCATTAGCTAGGAAAAATCATTGTGAAAATGATCCCAAAGATATGATTGCTCTACCTTTTTTGTTGAAGTTGTGGTGCACTGTAAAAAATGCAAGGTTCCACACACACTTCATTCATGTTGTCCTAACACAAATCTTTTAAGTTTTGACAAATTTAAGTAAATTGAACAAAGCAATTAAGTTGTCCCAAAAAATTGTGTTATTTCAGCTCATTCTAAATACATAGTTTTAACAATTGTTTTTTTTTTTTTAAACGACTTTTAGGACGAGATGTTTATTGTTATATTTGTAGTTATAATATGTTTTAGAAACAAGTGTGTTTTACTCAGCATGGGTGCATTTAATTGCCACAAGGTTGCCACAGCCAAATCACCCTGCAGCTCAAGACCGGTTACTCATTGAAGCTAAGCAGGGCTGAGCCTGGTTAGTACCTTATTATAATATGTTTTTAAAGTTCAAGATGAGTGCATTTTATTGGTCGAAAATGCAGTATAAAACATAAAAATTGTGAAATGTATTAATTTTCAATAGATTCTGACTGGCTGTGAGGATGTTATCGTTCATTAGCTAGGAAAAATCGTTATGAAGGTGATCCTGATGATCTCATTCCTCTTTACTGTTGTGGAGTAAACTAAGCTATTCTTGAACACTGTGAACAATTCTTTATTTTTATATTTATAGTTTTAAAATGTTTTTGTAAACAAGTGTGTTTTACTCCACATTGGTGCATTTAATTGCCACAAGGTTGCCACAGCCAAATCACCCTGCAGCTTAAGACCGGTTACCCACTGAAGCTAAGCAGAGCTGAGCCTGGTCAGTACCTGGATGGGAGACCACATGGGAAAACTAGTTTGCTGTTGGAAAAGGTCTCAAGAATGATCAGGGGAAACAGAATGTACCTGAGCTCAATTTAGAGCTTCACGGCAAAGGCTGTGAATACTGATGTACATGTGATTTCTCAGCTTTTTTATTTTTAATAAATTTGCAATCTTTTTTCACATTGTCATTATGGGGTCTCGTGTGTAGAATTTTGATCTGCATCTTCTTATAAATAAATGCATCTTTGAGAATTAAAGTGTTAATTTCCTTTAAAAGACTTCTGAACAATATGGTATCTCTTGCGTACTTTGATGGACCACAGGTCACTGCTGAAGCGGCTCCTCTTCCGGTTGGCCATGGGTGTGTTGTGAAGACTGGCTGCAACTCTCTTAGCGACCCGTTTGTCTCTGAACTCCACCCAGCCCTCTGTAAAACTGGATGATTTGCAGCCGGCCTTCTTTTTCTTTCTTTTCACACATCGATCTAGAAAGAGAGTCACAAATAAATAGCTGGACGGAAAGTTGGTCAAACATTAAAACCACGCAAAAAACAAAAAAAAAAAAAAAAAAAATTTTCACCCAAAAGTGAAAATTCTGTCGTGTTGTTTACTCAACTTTTAAACATTTCAAACCCATCTTCTATTGAACACGAAAGAAGACATTTTAAAGAAACCTGTAACCATTGACTTCCATAGTATTTGTTTTTCTTATGGAGGTCAATGGTTACAGCTTTCTTCAAAATATCTTCTTTTGTGTTCGACAGAATAAAGAAACTCATGCAGGTTTGGAACCACTGGATGACTTTAAAGAGTAAACCGTGAGTAAATTTTCATTTTTGAGTGAACTATCCATTTAACTTCAGCTCATGTATGTGTTTTTATATTGCTGCATATGCCAAAATTAACTGCACATTTCATTTAATGAAATGCTTTAAGGGATAGTTCACCCAAACATGAAACAATAATCACCATTTACTCACACTCAAGTGGTTCCTCTGTTGAAGACAAAACAAGATATTCTGAAAATGCTGGAGGGAAACAAATCTGCCATAGATATAATATATAGAAGGAGAATATATAGGATATAGTATTTATAGTAGGAACAAAAATGTTTTTCTTCAGTATATCTTCCTTTGTGTTCAATATAAGAAAGAAACTGGATAAGATGAGACTGAGTAAATGATGAGAATTTTCGCTTTTAGGGAAACCTTCCCTTTAAAACACTTATATTTTTTTGAAAAATAACATGTAAATAGTTCTGGTTATATACACACTATACAATTTAAAATGTGAAGTTTGAATAAACTTTTTTTACAATGTGTTTGAATAAAATGTCTTATTTTATTCTGTAAAGTACTGAAATTATTTCTTCTGATTTTAAAACACAAATGTCATTTTGAAAAATGTTTGCATATAGGTTTTTACAAAAAATGTTTTCAAAACTCATTCATTTTTTTAAAGAGAATATTAATGTTTTAACTTTACAATTCATAATTTTATCAAACAGTTTCACATCAAATGAAAACATTTGTAATACTGACAAATTTTCATTTTGATGGAAAAATAAAAAAATAAGGTAATACTTTGCAATAAGGTTGTATTGGTTGTATTTACTAACATGAACAAACAATGAACAGTACATTTATTACAGTATATATTCATGCAAGTCAACAGAAATAAAGTTATTCATTCAAGTCGTTAGTTCATGTTATCTCATGGTGCATTAACTAATGTTAACGATGTATTTGGATTTTAATAATGTATGAGTAAATGTTGAACGATGGTTAACAAATGATGTACAAGTATTGATTATTATTAGTTCATGCCAGTATAAAATATATTAACTAGTATTAACAAATGAAACCTTATTGTATAGTGCACAGGTGTCAAACTCAGTACTTCAGTCTTCTTTGAAACCTGCAGGTAAGTGAGTTGAAGCAGGGTTGGAACTAAGCTGTGCAGAGCTACGGCCCCTCGAGCAACAGAGTTTGACACCCCTGGTATGGTGTGACCGAAAATAAAATCCATTACTAAATGTCTAGCAGAAGGGGCAGATTTAACCAATAAGGGAGGTAAGTGGCCTCCTAGCACCACAGTTGTACCTATAAACTATATATATAACATCATTTTCTATCATATTTTGTATGTTAAGGGTCAAATTAATAAAATATTATTGTAATTAAATATTTATTATACAATAAAATATAATATTATTTTAATAATGTAATGTTATGTAATAATAATAATAATATTATTATAAAATAAAATATTTTTATTGTTACATCTGCACAAATTTGTCTGTCCTCCTAATCATGGAGTAGTCAAATTTATGAAAAAAAAAACATACATTTTAAAATAATTTCTTATTGTAGATTAATTTTTCGAAAACTAATAATTTAAAATGTAAAAAAAAAAAAAGATTGAGTGATATTTTAACAGCAAAATAATACTTAAATAAATAATAATTAAGTAAAAGTAGAAAGGGTGCATTTTAGGACTGTTGGGCCCAAAACTTGAATTGTCCAAATCCGCCCCTGATTATCAGTCAGATTCACAAGCCATTCTGTATTCGTTTCTGCGGTTTTACCTTCAGGCTGTAAGAAGATCCTCCCGATCTCTCCATACGCACTCAGGATATTCCGCATGTGTTTCGGTCTCATCCTGGGAGGAATGTGTCCCAAATACACGATACCTGGAAGACATTTCTTGCCCTTTGGCTTCTCAGACTCTTCTTCTTCATCATCTTCAATCTCCAAGTGAAAAGCTTCACCATCATTACTGTCATCCTCAGAGTTCATCTCCTGCTCATCATCTTCTTCAGCACTGTCTGCTTTCTTCTCTTCGTGTTTCTCTGGTTTACAGTCTTTTAACCTGTCTTCACTGACCACAGGTTGTGTTTTACCTTCATTCGTCTCCGGAAGAGACATTATTGGATGTAGCAACGATTAGAGACTGAAATAATGAAGGAAGGATGTTAAAAAGCCATTAAAATCTCACATAACCGAGAGTTCCGCTTATAAAATAATGTAAATAAGAGGTAATATCTGCGCGCGTACTTCTCAAATCAATAACTTTTCAAAAACACTTGTATTTAAAGTGGTTCTTACTTTAAAAATGTAACCAGGCTATTTCCATTCACAAAGCTTTCTTCGTCCATAAAGAAGTCAATCCTTTCTCAGATGTTTTATAGGGAAATTGTTGCGATAAATCGACTCTTTCAACACATGTGGCAGTGGTACTGAAAGCGGCTGTGACGTCAAAATCAAGCGTCAAGGCTTTCTTAAAGAGACAGAACTGAGAAGGTGCTCGTCAAATCCGTTGTACTATAATTCGTTAATATCGAAACATATATATTTGTTTTACTAATCTGCCAAGTTGACTTGTATATTTAAACATGCTTAAATAGAATATATATATCAATTTATTTCTAAAATGCACGATTATTTAAAACACTTTAATTATAGTCTTTGTTTTGAACAGCAGAGGACGACAAAACACAAGGAACAATTTGAGCACTTTGAACTGAATTGTTTTACAGTTTTTCTTTATTGGTTTGGCTCATTTCTTGAAACAGGAATTACATTCTCAAAACAACATGGACAAACCTCCAAACCACTTGGCAATTGTTCACAACAGACTTGATTTTCTCATTCATTTAATCAAAATGCAAATGTCTAAGTACATCTTTGCAAATGATTAAGTACAAGTAGCCGACATTAAGCACAATTTCCAAGTGAATAGATTTGGTTGATCTAAACTGATTGTTAATTTTCAGTTCAATGGTTGTTCGCGCCAAAATATGTCAGCGTCATTTCGTTGTATAAGTCATCACATGCACAATAGTCTGTTCAATAGTCAAAATTAGTCAAGAACATAATACCATGAATACCATATATGAATCCGTGGAACATTTGATATATTTATTACAGCAATTGACAGTCAGGTGAAACTATAACTTGACTAACAAAGGAGGAATTTCACACACCTCAGGTGACCAATCAAGCACTGTAGGCTGCATATAATTTTCATTGTTTTTTATTTGTGTGTTTATATTACAGTATATTTTGTTTTATTCTGATGTATGGAAATTACTGTATGTGTGTGATTGACAATGGTTACAATTTCCTTGGCAGTATGAGTGTAATGTGTGATGTCAAACCTTGAAGGCTACTCAAACTAAAATCCTTTTTATAAATTTTATAAATCTTATAAATTTATTTTATTTAGTTTTATACACAATTGCAGTCTGTCAAAAGACAAAAAGCAGTAGAGTAACCATTTTCAAACACTGGGCTAAGACTGAAAGGTGGACATGAGGGATATTTCAATGGTCCTCAACTAAACATTTTGACTTGCAGTGCTTACATAATGCCAAAGGGACAAAGGATTTTGGGGGCACTGACTGTTTAATGAGAAGGAAATTTAGTTTTGACACACGAGTGAACAGTTTTGGGAAATATATGAGCTTTTGCAAGTGAGCTATAGTGTTGTGCTGAACTGTAAGACTGTTTTACAAAACAACCTTATAGTGTTGAGACTGTAATTCCTGTTGCAAGAAATGAGCCAAACCAAATGAGAAAAACTGTAAAAGGTACCACATTCATTCATTTTCTTTTCGGCTTAGTCCCTTTATTAATCAGGGGTCGCCAAAGTGGAATAAACCGCCAATTTATCCAGCATATGTTTTGCACAGTGGATGCCCTTCCAGCTGTAACCCATCACTAGGGAACACCCATACGCTCCCATTCAAACACATACACTACAGACAGTTTTAGCGTACCCAACTCACCTACAGCGCATGTCTTTGGACTGTGGGGGAAACTGGAGCACCCGGAGGAAACCCACGCCAACACGGGGAGAACATGCAAACTCCACACAGAAATGCCAGCTGACCCAGCCGAGGCTCGAATCAGCGACCTTCTTGCTGTGAGGCGATTGTACTACCCACTGCGCCACCGTGTCGCCCAACATACAAACAAAGAAAAACTGTTAAAGCGTTATGTCCATGGCATGAACACACAATCTATGAAGAGATTTACAGCATTACAAACCTGGAAAGAGAAGGGAAATGAATAACAATCATTGTGAATGCTTTTTTATATTTTTTTTACTGTTTTTATTATTATTTACATTCTATCACCCTGGCATTACAGTATATTGTTTGTTCTATTGTCGTGCATCTGTTGTTTAATGCATAATAACAATTTTATCAGTCATTGTGAATTACAATAAATTAAGTTTTTCTAATGAAGCAGCAATCATATTTCCTTTTTAGACACTGAGAAGTCTTAACAGGTGTCATGACATTTTATCCTGCCCATCAGATTATGCTACCAACACTGTAATTGGATGGTTCTGAGGTTGGGGTTAGGGATTAGGTATGTTATGGCGATATTACAGCTTCATATCACACTACTCCACATTAAAACGTACACTGGTAGCAAAATCTGATAGGTTGTATTTATTTCGGCATCAAATTGTGCTACCTACTTTTTGCATGGGGGGTACAACAATCTGACAAAGTAGGCCAAATCGACAGAACACCGGGCCTCTGCTGAATAATAGTAAACACATTGTATTTCTACATCATGCTCTAACATAAGAAGAGAGATTTTCAATTCTTTTTTGTAATTAATTTTTCAGCTGTTGGAATGGCTAAATCTCTCCATAATAGCAAACCCTGAGAACTGTTATGGAATTTCATGATACAAGACCAGAAGAATTGCTATGCAATAACACAATAAACTTTCTAGTCTGAGTAGCAGACCTGCAAAAGAGCAAGTTGCCTCAGTTACCCATCATGTGCCCCTCTCTCTGCCACCCCCTTAACTTCTTCACTCAGAGCTCAGGTCACTGACATTCCACACCTAATCTTCATCCTCTTCATATGGTGTATCTTGCGTGTTTGGTATCATTAGTAAATAGTCTCAATTTTGCAGTAGTCACTTGTATTGTGATAATTATTCTCTGAGTTTGGGAAAAGTCCTACTGAAGTGTGAAATTGTCTGTCAATTATGAACTTTCTACTCCAGGTGTTGATTAGTTTTTAGGTTAACATATGACCAGACAGAAGTCCCGGTGAATCTTTTATTACCTTTTATTTATGGTTCTTTGTTCTGAGTTGAGTGTTTACAGGAAATGTGCAAACATATTATTGGGATCTTGTAGCCAAGACTCCCTGTTGCAGCATCTCTGAGACTTATATGCTGCAACGTACTTCTCGGGTCAGGTATGCATCTCTAACTCTTTGATTTATCTTAGAGAAATGGATGTTGTATTTGAACAATATCACCTCTGATTTGGCTTTCTGATTGTTTTATTGTGTAATTGGCATTATACAGTTTTACCTGACAAATAAAATGTTATATTTGATTTATTCAGAATTCTCCTGAAAACTTTTATATCCACTAGATTAAGTGGAGTCTGCGGTACCATTATGATGCAACATAGTTAGATTTGAATAAAGACGCATTTGACTGTATGGAACTGTTTTGGCACGACAGCATGAAAATCTTTTAATCATCTAATCACCAGAGATGTATAAAGTACTAGAGACCCAGACTTGAGTAGAAGTACAAGTGCTCTATCAAAAAAGTGACTTAAGTAAAAGTTGAAGTGCTCTTTAAGCACCATACGTAAGTGGAAGTACTAGAGTTTTCAACATGTTTTGTACTTAAGTATTGCAAGTAGTTTATTTAAAAATTGACTACTCAAATACTGAAAGTAAAAAGTACAAGTGTTGTGTAATGTAGTTATTAAAGAAAGCAGTCAAAAGACATCATATTGTATTGTTTATTTTAAATATCTTTTTGGGGGCACGTGATTAAGCAGAACAAAAAAAAAAAAAAAAAAACGGTTTACGATATATATATATATAAAACACCATGAATTTTTGAAGGCCATTATTTCGCAATCTTTCGGGAGGCTGAGTATGCACTTCATTCTATATGAATTGTCTTTCACTCCGATAAATGCAAACATGGACTCTAAATAGGGCCATGGGTGGTCTTCTTTCTCATTGCCATGAACAGTTGAAAATAAAGGAGTTGAAGGTGGAATTTCTTAATTTTCCATGTCAAAAACAAACTAAAGTGCTCTCCATGCAGGCAGGCAGGCAGCATAGTCTACTTTGATCGTCTGAATGATGACTAGCCAGCTTATTCAAACCTGTGAGAGCCATCTACTGCTCTGGTACCTATTGATAATGTGGGTTTGGAATGATTCGTTACATTTTTATAATTGTAACGAGTACCTAGCAGCACATAAAAAATCTATTGGTGTAAAAGTATTAAACTCATCGAAAATATGTATTGAAATAAAGCCCTAGTAGGAGAAAAAAAACTATACTCCAGTAGAGTACAGATACAGCCTTTTAGTACTTAAGTACAGTAGTGAAGTAGCTCTACTTCGTTACTATACATCCCTGCTAATCACTGATATTAGCAAGTTGTATGGAAATGACTAAATCAACTACTCTTTTAGGATGAGTGAGCAGTTGGCAACCAGACTATTTGAGTATTAGTTAACCCTGCACCCTCTGACTAATATTAGAATGTCGAGATGATGTCCGTGAGAAGACATGCAAACCTGAGGCGAGACAACTCTGAGCAGAGTCTGGTAACTAATGAACGTATAACTGAAGAATATGGGATCAGATATAAACCAAACTCTAATTTGAGTCATAAATGATAAATGTGATCCGTTCTTACAATTAGAAATGCATAAATTTGACGCTTAAAATTGGAGTCAGATTAAATTCGGAGCTGAAAAACAAATATAAATAAATTCTAATAAATAACACAATTCTTTTCAGAAGCACTAGAATTAGGCTAATAGATGGACTTCTACACAGCTATTGGTCACGATGTGGGCTACATGACATCATCCTGAAATGTATGCTAAAAAGTGCGTTCTACATTTTAGGATTAACAGTTACTAATTTTAGTTGGTAATAGAGCTGAAACATACAGACCTATTTGATTCCAATCAAATAGAAAAATAAAATCCAATCCAATAGTAGCACTGCCACCTCACAGCAAGAAGGTTGCTGGTTCGAGTCCCAGCTGGGCCACTTGGCGTTTCTGTGTGGAGTTTGCATGTTCTCCCTATGTTGGTGTGGGTTTCCTCCTGGTGCTTCGGTTTCTCCCACAGTCTAAAGACATGCGCTATAGGTGAATTGAATAAACTAAATTGGCTGTAGTTTATGAGTATGTGTATAAATGCAAGAGCGTATGTGTTTCCCAGTACTGGGGTGCAGCTGGAAGGGCATCTTCTGCTTAAAACATATGCTGGAATATTTGGTGGCACGTTCCACTGTGGAGACCCCTGATAAATACTATGTGATGCAATGTCAGACACAATGCACTCATTGGAGTGAGTGACCTCACTGTGATAGGGTTAGGGGTGGGGTTAGGTGAGCGCATGAAAAATCATTGGATGCAGCTCAGATTGCACTGCACCAGGTCTGCATCCAGAGCGTTCTCGATAAATAAGGGACTAAGCCGAAGGAATGAAGGAACTTTTCTAGTCATCTCAACTTACATCAATCAAGCTGACTAGAAATATTAAGTTAAACTTTGCATAACTTATGAAATTGAGTTAAATTCATTAACGTATTAAAATAAGTTAAAGCAGCAAACAAATATTGTGTTGTCTTAATTACATTTTTTACATTGTAGAAAACGTGTTTATGAAAAAAAGTATAAAGATGCCACAGTTGCCTCAGGTCTCATCTACTAATTTATCTTTTAACCACAGCAAACTTCAAACCAATCATCAAATATTCATAAGTGCATGGCTGATCTAAATAAAGATGTTTAATAAAGGCTTGATTTAAAAAAAACGGCATTCAGAGGCATTCAGAGGACATGTAGACAGGCTCGTCCTCCATTATTATCCCCAGGAGTGTTTGTTGGTGTGTGTCGGTCCTGCAGGAACGCTCTGCTGTTTGCGTGGCCATGTGCATGTGGGCTCCTGCATTATTGAAGAGGAGGACTTGGGTTTACAGCGAGCTCTGCAGCAGCATCTGTCTATTCACATTTAACCCTGAACACCAGGGCCACAGAAGCTCAAGGGGTTCAGGAGATCACAGGCTCAAGGGACTCACAAATAGCATCCTGGCTGAGCAGAGGAAGAGCACATTTCTTCTTCTAAACACACACACTTCCTGTCTGAACTTTGATTCTGTGCCCACAAGGAGAGGAGAATTTATTTTTGCTTGAGTATGTGGAAGACACAGGGTCAGGGTGGATTGAGTCTTGATGGACAAAGACACAGTAAATCTATCTATCTATCTATCTATCTATCTATCTATCTATCTATCTATCTATCTATCTATCTATCTATCTATCTATCTATCTATCTATCTATCTATCTATCTATCTATCTATCTATCTATCTATCTATCTATCTATCTATCTATCTATCTATCTATCTATCTATCCCATCATTCCACCCGTCATTCCATTCCATCATTCCATCCATCATTCCCACCATAAATTTAATCATTCCATCCTTCATTCCATCAATCCTTTCATTGTCCCATCAATCATTTCATCATCCCATCCATCATTCCATCCATCATTCCATCATTCCAACCATCATTTCATCATCCCATCTATCATTTCATCATCCCATCCATCATTCCATCCATAAATTTACCATTCCTTTCATCATTTCATCATTCCATCCATCATTTCATCATCCCATCCACCATTTCACCCATCATTTCATTGTCCCATCCATCATTCCATCATTCCAACCATCATTTCATCATACCATCCATCATTCCGTCCATCATTCCATTCTATTATCCCATCCATTATTCCATCCATAATTCCACCATTTCATCATTCTAACCATCATTTTATCATCCCATCTATCATTCCATCCATCATTCCATTCCATCATTCCATCCATCATTCCCATCCCACATTCCATCCATAATTCCATCATTACATCAATTATTCCATCCATCATCCCATTATTCCAACCATCATTTCATCATCCCATCCATCATTCCATCCATCTATCCATTCCATTCCATCATTCCATCCATCCATTCATCGTCTTATCCATCATTCCACCATTATTTAGTCATCCCATCTATCATTCCATCCATCATTCCATCAATCCCGTCATTCCCATCCATCATTCCATCCATCATTCCATCAATCCCATCATTCCATCCATCATTCCAACCATCATTTCATCCATCATTCCATCCATCATTCCATCAATCCCATCATTCCATCAATCCCATCATTCCATCAATCCAACCATCATTTCATCCATCATTCCATCCATCATTCCATCAATCCCATCATTCCCATCCATCATTACATCCATCATTCCATCATTCCAACCATCATTTCATCATCCCAGGCATCATTCCATCCATCATTCTATCCATCTCATCATTCCCATCCATTATTCCATTCCATCATTCCCATCCATTATTCCATCCATAATTCCATCATTCCATCCATCATTCCATTACATTTCATCATTCCATCCATAATTCCATCATTCCATCATTCCATCCTTCCAACCATTATTTCATCATCCCATCCATTATTGCATCCATCATTCTATCCATCATTCCATCCATCTCTTAATTCCATTCCATCATTCCATCCATCATCCCATCCATCATCCCATTCATCATCCCATCCATCATTCCGTCCATCATTCCCATCCATCATTCTATCCATCATTCCATCAATCTTTCCATTCCATTCCATCATTCCATCCATCATTCCAACCATCATCCCGTCCATCATTCCGTCTATCATTCCCATCCATCATTCTATCATTCCATCCATCATTTCATCATCTTATCCATCATTCCATC
Organism: Danio aesculapii; assembly: GCF_903798145.1. Lineage (NCBI taxonomy): Eukaryota > Metazoa > Chordata > Actinopteri > Cypriniformes > Danionidae > Danio > Danio aesculapii. The sequence goes on along the minus strand of NC_079442.1, from coordinate 45,145,520 downwards.
ATTCCAACCATCATTTCATCATCCCATTTATCATTCCATCCATCATTCCATCCATCATTTCATCATTTTATCCATCATTCCATAATTACAACACTCATTTCATCATCCCATCTATCATTCCATCCATCATTTCATTCCATCATTCCCATCCATCACTCCATCCATCATTTCATCCATCATTCCATCATCATTCTATCCATCATTTCATTGTTTCATCATTTTATCTGTCTATCCATCTTTCCAACCATCATTTCATCATCCCATCCATCATTCCATCCATCATTTCATTCCATCATTCCCATCCATCACTCCATCCATCATTTCATCCATCATTCCATCATCATTCTATCCATCATTTCATTGTTTCATCATTCTATCTGTCTATCCATCTTTCCAACCATCATTTCATCATCCCATCCATCATTCCATCCATCATTTCATTCCATCATTCCCATCCATCACTCCATCCATCATTTCATCCATCATTCCATCATTCCATCATCATTCTATCCATCATTTCATTGTTTCATCATTCTATCTATCATTCCATCCATCATTCCCTCCATAATTCCATCCATCATTCCATTGTTTTATCTTTCTAACTATCATTCCGTCCATTATTCCCTCTATCATTTATTTGTCCCATCCATCATTCCATCATTCCATCCATCATTCCAACCATCCTTTCATCATCTCATCAATCATTCCATTGTTTCATTGTTCTATCTATCATTCCATCCATCATTCTATCCATCATCCCATCCATCATTCCATCCCTATTTCAATCATTGTTTTATCATTATATCTATCATTCCATCATTCCATCACTATATCTATCCTTTTATCCATCCATCCATCTATCTATCTTTTTCTGAGGTAAAAAACTTTCATTCGTCAATAAAAAAGTAGGTGTAGACTTTCATCCTATTCCTTTTGAAATCCTTTGATTCTGCAACTTTTTAGCCCCAAACCTAACTGCTATAATTTATACTGCTTTGCTCATAAAAACAGCTGGATATTTTGATGAATATTCCAGACTCTGTCAATTGTTTCGAGTGCAGGTATTGAGGAAACGATATAATGTACAGAGTGGAGAGTCTGCATTGTTTGATCAAACCATTGCACATGAGGATCACTAATATGGGGAAGCAGATTAATAGAGAGGATGCGACACTCAAAAGGACAAAATAAATAACCTAACCTGACATTTTCAAAGTTTGATTTTATATAACACGTCATCTTCATGATCCGTTTGGGTCCTGGCCACCTGAAACACAAAGAGCTGCATGACAGATGTGAAATCCTTTGAGGACCCTATTTGCGCGTGTTTGTTTTACGCCAAGGTTGACTGACAACTAAAGACATGTTTCTGACAGTACACTGTCCGCCAGATTTACACGCACACAAACCGGCTCATGGTTCATGATGGTGTGGACAGATTGCGACGGGCAACAAAAACAACAACGCTGAACAAAGAAAATAATATTTGCAGCTCCATCCCCCAGTGTTTGTTTGATACATCATGTATAAAAGTCCTGCTTCTGTTGCACGAATGAAAAATACAACAAACGGTTTAGGTCAATTTGTCAAAGACATTTCTTTTAGTATATTATGCCCGTTTAATAGGTCTATCTTCAGAACATGGTCTTGTAAATGTCCCAAAGAAACCAAAGTAGAACATGTTATTTTTGGGAAAGGCTAATGAAACAGGCTATGATTTTGTTACCACAAACTTCAAACAGCATCCATTCAGAACCACAGGGAATAAAAAACATATTGTATGATACCTCATGTATAAAAGTCCTCTTTCCTGTTTTACATCATATACATATAAACCCAGCAGACACACAATTTCATAAGATGTTAACCTAAGAATAGGTTAGATTTAGGTCATCAGTGTCTAAGGAAAATGTTATTTTGACATCCAACAACGACATGAAATGACGTTGATATTTTATTGATTTTAGGTTATGTTGGAAAGTGACCAAAATCTAACGTCGAGCCACCCAAAGAAATGTCCCAAAGAAACCAAAGTAAAACATGTCATTTTTTGAAGGGTTAATGAAATGGGAAGGCTGCAAACTTTAAACAGCATCCATAAACATAATAAAACATGATATATCATACATAAAAGGCCAATTTCAGTTGCATGGATTAATTTTACATCATCGGTTTAGGCCAATTTGTCAAAGACATTTATTTTTGTAATGTAATGTAATGTGTATTTATATAGCGCATTTATTGTCTATGGCCATACACCAAAAGAGCTTTACAATCATGAGGAGGGTCTCTCCACGCATCTACTTGGATGACGTGACAGCACCCACAGGACAACGGCGCCAGTGCGCTCACCACACCCCATCTATTGGTGGAGTGGAGAGACAGTGGTAGAGCCAATTCAGTGCATGGGATGATTGGGAGGCCATGATGGTTAAGGGCAGAGAGGCAATTTAGCCAGGACACTGGGGCTGCATCCCTACTCCTTACAAGAAGTGCCATGGGATTTTTAATGACCACAGAGAGTCAGGACCTCGGTTTAACGTCTCATCAGAAACACTGCACCCACTGACAGAAAAGTGCCCCCTTTATTTTACTGGGGCATTAGGACAGATTGCATACACAGATTGCAGGTTGAGCCCCCCTTGCTGGCCTCACTAATACCACTTCCAACAACAACCTAGTTTTCCCATGTGGTCTCCCATTCAGGTACTGACAAGGCTCAGCCCTGCTTAGCTTCAGTGAGTAAGCGGTCCTGGGCTGCAGGGTGATATGGCTGTGGCGCAGGGTGATATAGCTGGGGCCATGTTTTTGTATATTACAATCATCTAATAGGTCTATCTTCTTTACAGTGTCATGTAAAAGTCCCCAAACCCCAAAAGTAGATGATGTAGTTTTTTGGGAAGGTTAATGAAACAGTATACGCAAACTAAAATGTTATTACCTTAAACCTCTAACAGCATGCATAACTGCATTTAGAGCCACAGATAATAAAACACATAGTGTATGATACATAATATTTACAGTAAAAACCCTCTTCCTTGTTTTAAATAATATATAAAAGTACCATTTCTGTTGCACAAATGAAAAATACAACAAACGGTTTAGGCTAATTTGCCAAAAACATTTATTTTTGTACAGTATACTCAACTAATATGTATATCTACTGTACAATGTCATGTAAATGTCCTAAAACCCCAAAGTAGACCATGTCATTTTTGAGAAGGTTAATGAAATTGGAATGCAAGCTACAAATTAGATACCGCAAACTTCAAACTGCACCCATAATCATATAAAACATACGATAAATCATGTATAAGAGTCCTGTTTCCTGTTTTACATAATATAAAAGTCCCATTTCTGTTGCACAAATGAAAAATACAACTAATGCTTTAGGATAATTAGACAAAGACATTTCTTCTCATGTATTATTCTAATCTAATATGTCGATCTTCTGTACAAGGTCTTGTAAACGTCTCAAAGAAACCATAGTAGATCATGTTATGTTTGGGAAGGTTAATAAAATGGGATTTGCAAGCTATAGGTTTGTTACCTCAACAGCATCCATAACTGCATTCAAAACGACAGAGAATAAAACACATACTCTATGATAACATACTCTCGTTTCTGTTGCACGAATGAAAAATACAACAAACGGTTTAGGCCAATTTGCCAAAAACATTTATTTTTGTACAGTATACTCAACTAATATGTATATCTACTGTACAATGTCATGTAAATGTCCTAAAACCCCAAAGCAGACCATGTCATTTTTGGGAAGGTTAATGAAATTGGAATGCAAGCTACAAATTAGATACCACAAACTTCAAACTGCACCCATAATCATAAAGAAACATATGATAAATCATCTATAAGAGTCCTGTTTCCTGTTTTACATAATATAAAAGTCCCATTTCTGTTGCATGAATGAAAAATACAACTAATGCTTTAGGATAATTAGACAAAGACATTTCTTCTTATGTATTATTCTCATCTAATATGTCGATCTTCTGTACAAGGTCTTGTAAACGTCTCAAAGAAACCAAAGTAGATCATGTTATGTTTGGGAAGGTTAATAAAATGGGATTTGCAAGCTATGGGTTTGTTACTTCAACAGCATCCATAACTGCATTCAAAACGACAGAGAAAAAAACACATACTCTATGATAACATACTCTCGTTTCTGTTGCACGAATGAAAAATACAACAAACGGTTTAGGCCAATCTGTCAAAGACATTTCTTTTTGTATATTATATTCTGATTGGTCTATCTTCTCTACAAATTCTTGTAATTGTCCCGAAATCCCAAAGTAGACCATGTTATTTTTGGGGGAAGGCTAATGAAATGGAATTGCGAGCGATGACTTTGTTACCGCAAACTTCAAACAGCATCCATAACTGCATTGAGAAGCAGAGAGAATAAAACACAGAGCCATCTGTCTGGGCCCCAGTGACAACACTAGTTAGAGTCACACACAATAATCAAAGCCCCGGCGCACGGCACATACCTCAAGGTGCATTAACCTTTTAAACACACGCAAAGGTAAAAGTCGTGAAGCAGCACAAACACAAACGCGGACAATAACAACATGACTAAATGAACTCTCCCTTACCTGAGGGGCTTCGTACGGTAATGATTTATTTACACATTTTAAATATTGATCAGGCGGAGGGGGGAAAGCAAATGTGCAATTGAACTGCAGGAGACTCTGTTCACTCTGAGATAAATGCGAAATGTGGCACGACATGAGGTTTTATCTCAGTGTGGGTCGAACTCGCATGCTTTAAATGGCAGCTGATCGCAGGCCTCGCATGCTTTGCATTTTTAATAGGCTCAAATAATGTGCTGTGTCTTAGTTGTTCCTTTATTAAACGCAATTGAGAAACCAACAAATGCATCGCCTGCGGGCTACAGCTGGTCATTCTTGTGGCACTCATTGATTTCTCAACATTGGTTTGTGATTTATTTAGTTAGTTCTGTGCAATGAACAAAAGTCAGAGAGAATGCAATCCTAGGCTACATGCAAAAGAATACATTAACCCAGCTATTAGTGTAATTAGGCTATGTGTTGTTAGGATTGCAAATAAATATTGATTTTCCCATACTGTTTTCCAATTTGGCTCATTCTTTTCCACACTGAGTGCTTGAGAATTAACGATTGATAATGAAAGCATTGATGATTATTATTGGATGTTTGTCAAGATGCAGTCACAAAAAGCACATGGAATAAACAGCTAGTGAAAGGCTCTTTTAACTCTTTAACAGGAATATTAACTGCTTGGTTGACCTTTTGTGCATTGGCTCAATCATTTGTCCAATCATTAAAGGGGTGGTCCACTACAATATCATATTTTAAACTTTAGTTCATGTGCAGGGACAGATTAAGAACACATTGGGCTGTGGGGCTAAAGCAAATCCAAGGGCCCCCTTTTATTTTTTTACCTCCCAAAAGTACATATATCTATATGTTGTTGTTGTTGTTGTTGTTAATTATTTACAAATTAAAATTATTAATTATAAATTAAGAATTATTATTATCATTTGATTTATATTTGATTATTATATATTTAATAGTGCTAATAGAGGAGTGAAGCTTTTCCTGGTGACGTGGAGCCGATCCACAAATCACAGCACATTATGTTAGCTGACCAATCAGAGCCTCTTGAGGGCGGGAGATTCTTTGTTTCAAATTAAGATGCTGAGTTTCACAATATATTTATCTAAAAAGTCAACATCTTAAGTTGAAACAAAGAATCTTTCTTAAGTTGAGTTGACTCACATTTTCAAGGCAGCTGGTGAACTTGAGTTTGTAAGTTTAACCAAGGGAAACGTTTACAGATATTTCTGTCCAAACAGCTTCCAAAAGTTGATTTTCATCATAGGTGCCCTTTAATAAAGCCCTGTAGACAAAGGTCAGTAACGACTGCTGTAAGGTGTACATCATGGATTACATCACAAAAAGTGTCTGCTACTGGCAGACATTTGAATGGGTTTAAATGGAATGCCCTAAATCCCCAAACTCTTTAAATCTACTCTACACTGTGAAAGCAGTTCTGTTGTGATATCAAAATCGCATTGCATTGTGGGACACTGAAGTGTACATCTGTAGTAAAGTTGAAATCGAGGGGTGGAGGGTATGTCCATGTAAGCTTTCTTTATTTACTTGACGTCCCATTTATTATGCCACAGTCCACTATTCTGTTTTTTTGTTCATCATCACACAGAGAAAAAGCCAACACAGGTTCATTGTGGATACGTACCCCGTCTACATTTCTGGAGAGTGCGTATTATGTAGCCAGATTATGTAGTAAAGTTGAAATCGAGGGATGGAGGGTATGCACATGTAGGTTTTCTTCATTTACTTGACGTCACATTTGTTATGCCACAGTCCACTATTCTCTTTTTTCTGTTCATCATCACACAGAGAAAAAGCCAACACAGGTTCATTGTGGATAGGTACCCCGTCTACATTTCTGGAGAGTGCGTATTATGTAGTCAGAGGTATGTGTGGCTGCATTTCATTTTTAAAATGGTAGTACGACACCACCGATGACTTCTGTTCCTTTTTCGTGTTACGTGCTGACCGCTTACCTCTGTTTGGACAGCTTTTCTGCTGTTATTAGTTTGCCCAGTAACTCGCCGTGATTTGAAATGCAGAATGGAGATGACTGTGACAATGGGGTTCGAGTCCAGTGAAGAATGGTTTCAGAAATGAGGTCAAATAAAATAAATAAACATAAAATAATGCAGCCACGACAGCAATTTTTTTTTAGATTGCTTTTGAAAACTGTTGGGTTTAGGAACGAGGGTGGGTGGGTCAGTTGGTCAGTCACTCAGTTAACAGCAAGTTGACCTGGTTGGCTGAAGTGTATAGTGCGCCCTCTAGTGGATTTACAGGAGAAAAGGAAGTGTGAGAAAAATTTGAGATCATCAATAAACACAAACAGTGAAAAGAAAAGAAAAACTGCAAGCAGACGCACCTCCAGTTACATATTTTGCTGTTCCCAGAAATGTAGACAGGGGTACGTATCCACAATGAGCCTGGGTTCCAATAAGATATTTATCATACTAAGATTTTAGGCTTTTGTTATAATGCTGTTATAAATAAGTTAAACTGTTATCTGTTATAATGCTGCGCTGTTTTCTTTAAAATCAAACCGTAAATAAAGGGTGTGTGACGTTAACATGAACACACATGACATGCTCAACATAGGCTCATTCTGAAAATGTAGCCCTATATACGTTTCTGAAGATCGCAAATTATGTAGCCAGAGCTACGTATGGCTGCATTTCATCTTTAAAATGAACACTACAGGGCGGTATGATGTTGTTTCTTTTCTCACTTACCAGCTGACCGATTACCTGTATGTGGTCGGCTTTTCAGCTGTTACCAGTTTGTCCGTTAGCTCAACACGTATGTCGGCATACTTGAGAAGCAGAGAGAAGTTGACCGTGATGACTGAGCTCGGTGAAGAACGGGGGCAGAAAGCAGGTAAGACAAAAATAGAATCCAAAAAATAAAATAAACAAGTAAATAACAGGATCAGAATGTGGTAAAATCTGAAAATGCGATAAAATTCAGGTGAGGGTCTTTTTCTGCATTGCTTCTCAAAACACTGCGGTTGCGTTTAGGTTGGGTTTAGGGATAGGGGTGAGCGGGTGAATCGGTGCTTTTTAAAATACTAGTAGTTGGGTTTAGGGAAGGAGGAGGGTAGGGGATCGATAGGATGGTCAGTCAGTCAGTCAGTGGACAGCGGCCTCTGGTGGACTTATGCGAGGAGAGCAGGCACAAATGGCACTCGCAAGAGAAATTTGAGATCTGAAAAAGCGTACGCAGTGGCTTCTGGCCATACCTGTCAACATTCGGATGTGAAAATAAGGGATATGCCAACCATAATAAGGGATACCCCCCTCTCCTGAAAAAAACCTTCCAAGATCTTTAGATGTTATTATTATTAATTATGTGTATATGTCTGTTCAAGCATGCACCCAAAACCCAGACTTTCTCTCCGCTTCAAATCACGTGTACAGAATCCGTTTGGGAAACAGCGTGTCTTCTGACAGTCACGCACCGCTATATGACTATTTTGAGGATTGCACAGAAGGGGCGATGACACCTGTAATGAAAAGGAAAGGGAATCCTGCCGTTTACATGTTTATTTCAAAGTGTTTTCATGCCTAAATGAAATATAAACACAGAACAGACTCACATTTAAGAGCAAGGGGCGGCCCCTGGTGGTTCGGCGGTATGGGTTGCACATAGGGAGGATCATCTCTCTAATTTCTATTGCCACCCTTCTGAGAAAGACTGAAAATACGGAAAATACCTTTATAGGATGATAGCAGGATAGGACTGTAAAATATGGGAGAATCATGGAAAAAATGGGAGAGTTGACAGCAAAAAAAAAAACGTAGCTTCTGGGATGTATTTGGTGCTCTCCAGAAATGTATATAGGGGTACGTAATCAAAATGAGCCTAGGATAGACATGCTTCGTCTCACTAGTTAAAATTGATTATTATTTTTATGAACTTTTCGAACAATGTCAATACATAAGTCAGCTGAATATTTAACACTGTTCTAGTGTTTTTTTTCTGTGGAAATTTAAGCTATAATATAGAGAATTTCCCTAGCTGGTCTCAAAGCTTTTAGCAGCATGCCAGATGTTGTGTAAATGGGATCTGTTTTTTTTATTTCAGGCACTGGTTATCAATGAAAATAAAGAGCGTGAACTGAGCCTGCTCTTTTTCAGCACTGGTTTGATGCTCTAATCGTCACTGAATAATTAAGACACTTCTAGCTGGCTGTTCAGAGAGATGAAGGTTAACGTCTTGAGCCCTAAACTGAACCCAGTGCCTCGCCATTTGCTGGAATGGCCACATTTTAGATTCAGAAGATGTTCCTTTAAACACACTTCATGTGCTCATTCATTAGGTCTGATGCACAGCAGCCTCAAAACATTTCTGGACACTGAAGCCGCATGTTTAAAAATGTATAAATGTTAAATTATTCTGCTAGAACTTTCCTCAGAAGAGTTTTCTCTTTTTGTTTTTACCATAATTGTTCGCTTGTTTTTAAGGCATGAATGAATTCGGTTCCCCTCAAGTTTAGACAGTTGCAGAGGAAGCACAGGTGTTGTTCATCACATTACACAAACACATTTGAAATCTTTTTAAATCTATTTTTGGACATATATTTGCTTGAAAAGTGTGTGTGCTATATTACAGCAATGTTTTTATTCATTGAGAACAATGATCAGATGCTTCCGTGTTAAGCAGGCGGTTCCAGGTCTTTGAACATCCCCCAGGAGTTTATGCAACTTTAATGTTTTTAAACCTGCACAGTTTCCCTATTGCACTAAAAATACAATGCTTGAATCACTTATGCATGGACTCACAGAGGACTGCTGATCTCTGCTTTAACCCTAAAATGCATGCATGATCTTTCACTGTAAATTTTCATATGTGGATATGAAATCATATATATATATATATATATATATAGTATTTATATTATATATTCATTCATTCATTTTCTTGTCGGCTTAGTCCCTTTGTTAATCTGGGGTCGCCACAGCAGAATGAACCGCCAACTTATCCAGCATTTGTTTTACGCAGCGGATGCCCTTCCAGCTGCAACCGATCTCTGGGAAACATCCACACACACTTATACACTACAGACAATTTAGCCTACCCAATTCACCTGTACCACATGTCTTTGGACTGTGGGGGAAACCGGAGCACCCGGAGGAAACCCACGCAAATGCAGGGAGAACATGGAAACTCCACACAGAAATGCCAACTGACCCAGCCGAGACTCGAACCAGCAACCTTCTTGCTGTGAGGCGACAGCACTACCTACTGCGCCACTGCGTCGCTTATATTATATATATATTGTTTTTTATTTTTAGATTATATTTAACTATTATATATGTACACTTTACTAGTACCGAGTTGGACCCACTTTTGCCTTCAGAGCTGCCTTAGTCCTTCGTGGCATAGATTCAACAAGGTACTGGAAATATTCCTTATAGATTTTGGTCCATATTGACATGATAGCATCACGCAGTTGCTGCAGATTTGTCAGCTGCACATCCATGATGCGAATCTCCCATTCCACCACATCCCAAAGGTGCTCTACTGGATTGAGTTCTGGTGACTGTGGAGGCCATTTGAGTACAGTGAACTCATTGTCATGTTCAAGAAACCAGTCTGAAATGATTTGTGCTTTTTTCTCTTTTTTGGACCATTTTCAGTAAACCCTAAAGATGGTTGTGCATGAAAATCCCAGTAGATTCTGAAATACTCGGATCAGCCCGTCTGGCACCAACAACCATGCCATGTTCAAAGTCACTTAAATCACCTTTCTTCCCCATTCTGATGCTCATTTTGAACTGCAGCAGATCGTCTTGACCATGTCTACATGCCTAAATGCATTGTATTGCTATATATATATATTGCTATATATATATATTGCTATATATATATATTGCTATGTATATATATATATGAAACTGGCAATGCAAGCTACAACTTCTGGGTTAACATTTATATTAGGAAAATAAACAGCAAAAAGCCATTTACAAAGTGTATTTTTCTAAATGGAATTACAGTGAACGTAGCGCAGCAGCCTGAGGTTATACACACCTTCATGTTTTCTTAACAATCTAAATGTGTGTGTGCCACTGGCAAAAAAAATAATGAAAAGAAAACCTTTTGCATTTTTTAAATCTTCAAGAGAATTGTTTAATTTTTAATAATTCTTCCAAACACGTCACAAAATTTTTATTTTATGTATATTTCACATGAAATATCCAAAATTCAGATCTGATTTGTGTCTTTTGCAGAATTTCTACTCAGCATTTACACCTCAAATCAGTTTTTGTAAATCAGTTTTTGCATGACAAAGCAAACATTTCTGTCTGTTTTTGCAGAGCTGTTGTTTTCATTTCAGCATTGATATCGCAATGTGATCATTCGCATTAGTCACATCCAAGATATGCAATGTTCACTTTGTATTGTAATTTATCATTTGCATGTGTTTTTGATGGCTGTTGTATAACGATTTCAAACATTCAGGCATAAGAAAATGAGCCATTTGTGACCTGAAGTACAATTAAATTCATTGAATTATTTTTATCATTCAGTTACTGTACTTGAATATCGTTAGACTCTGGATAAAACACTTTATTTCAGTTGTATCTTTTTCTTGATTGTGTTTAAGATTGTTATGCATGAAAATACTCACAACACATGCAAATACAGAAATTCACTGCAAATAGCAAATGAGAATGTGTCGAGGGACCTCAAAAAGTTTACAGATTGTTTATTAGATTTTATGGAGATGCAAATAGTAAACCTTATTTCATTAGTCCTTGACTAAACACGTGCATGAAAATACTCACAACACATGCAAATACAGAAACGCACTGCAAATACCCCCAAAATATCATAGATTGTTTAATAGATTTTATGGAGATGCACTCACACTGCAGAATCATGCCAGTTGATCTAACATTATAAATTCTTTCCAAAGAGACATTAAATCATCTGGTGAAATTGTATATTGCAATATATATATATATATATATATATATATATATATATATATATATATATATATATATATATATATATATATATATATATATATATATATATATATCGCAAAATAAAAAAATTGCAATGTTAGATTTTTCCAATATTGCGCAGCTCTACTCAAAAGTGATCGATTCAACATTGAGATGCAGAAAACAGATGGCTTTTTCTGTGTATTTGATCAAGCTGGAGCCACTAGGTGAGAGATTTTTCTGTTTCTGACAGGATGTCACACCTGTAAAGTTCAAGCAAACAGAAGGTGTTGTTAAAGCTACTGAATAACAAGAAGAAAATCCCAAGGGGAATACTAATGGAAGTTTTATTTTCATTTGACATGTCAAGTTGCTTCTAATTATAAAATGCTTTTTTGTAATACACATTTTAAAAGCAACATTACAGAGTCTAAAATCCTCCAGTGAAGAAGTCAAAAGTGACAGCAAGGAAAAATCCTCCACTTTCAGATGGAAGAGGAAACATTGAGAGACACAAGACTCTTTCTCCTGTGATTTGCAGATGCACGCTATGCCAAATATTGTCTACTTACATAACGTGCAATATTAGCAGATGTTCATAATTATTAAATAATTTAACATTAGCTATTCTACATCAGGATCCTTTATTATTCTTTAATCCTTTTAGGATTGGTTCTGCTTTTTGGCAAGATATGACTTGCAGAGACTTCATGTGGTCTTTTTATCTTTTCTTGCAAAAAAAGTGGTGAATATATAGTACAATATATTTATTATGCAGCTCATGACATGTTCTGTTGAGATTGACAACAAGCACAGAGATTCCAGAGAAATCCATTCATTCGTTTTTTTTCGGCTTAGTCTCTTTATTCATCAGGGATCGTCACAGTGGAATGAACCTCCATCTTATCCAGAATATGTTTTACGTAGCGCATGCCACTCCAGCTGCAACCCAGTACTGGGAAACATCCATACACACTCATTCACACACATCGACTAAGGCCAATTTAGTTTATTCAATTCACCTATAGCGCATGTGTTTGGACCCATGTGACCACAGAGAGAACATGCAAACTCCACACAGAAATGCCTGCTGACCCAGCTGGCATCGATCCAGCAACCTTCTTGCTGTGAGGCGACAGTGCTAATCACTGAGCCACCATGTTGTCTCCAATGAAATGTGAGTTAAAATAATATATTTTATTATTTGTACCACCGTGACCTTTCTTTCTGAGAGTGTATGTGGCATAAATAATTTGATATAAGCCATTTTGGAAGAAACCAAACAAACTGGAAGAATGAACTTGCTCTAAACAACAGAAAAATAAACATTTTTCACTTGTCTTAAAAGCGTTTTTAACAACGTGACACACACACATACACAAAACAAACACACAAATACACACAAATACACACACACACACACACACACACACATATATATATATATATCTGTCAACATCTCAAAAAATGTGTTTTAGGGTTTCGTGACCCTTTAAATTTTAACAAGCAAACTATTATTACTATTACCATACATACTATTGACTCTAAAAATGCTTGGTTGTTGTAAACTTGGGTGGACAAACCCATCCACTGGATTAAAAAGTTTAATTAAAATGTTTTATTTTAAAAATGGAATTGTTATTTTATGGAATTATTTTGGAATTATGGAATTTATGGAATTATGGAATTATTTTATTATTATGACTAGAAAGTACAACATTGCTCACAGTCAATGAAATTGTTTTGAAGTCATACTTATTTGGTAATTCAGACTGAATATTGAAGTAGTGCGGTAATCAAGATACGGACACAAGTTGTCTGTTCAAAAATGAACAAATGTGCAAATATAAAACCAACTTTACCTCAGTAAAGCTTGTTATGGGTGGAAGAGTACTATTTACTTATGTTTAAAAACATTCATTCATTCATTCAGCTTAGTCTCTCTTTCAGAGGTCGTCACAGCGGAATGAACCGACAACTATTCCAGCATATGTTTTACAAAGCGGATGCCCTTCCAGCTGAAACCTAGTTTTGGGAAACACCCATAAACACTCTCTCACACACACTCATAAATTACAGGCAAGTTTAGTTTATTCAATTCACTCATGTGTTTGGACTGTGGGGGAAACCGAAGCACCCGGTTGGAAAACCCTCGCCAACACGGAGAGAACACGCAAACTCCACACAGAAATGCCAACTGACACAGTGGCGTTCTTGCTGTGAGACGACAGTGCTAACCACAGCATTCAACATTCATACCTGTCTAAAAGAAATACTACAACTATGATGTCATCCTTCAGACTTTGGTTTAAACTGGATATTTTTCTACATTGTGCAAAAGCAACTCTGATATGGATTCAGGATTTAGAAAAGTTTTGATTCAGCATTTTTGGCAGAAGCCCTATCAAAAATAATCTTTCTTTTCATAAATACAAGGCCATGTTGATCTTTCAGAAAGAAGGTCAGGCTGATGTTGTTTGCCCGCCAGTCACAAATGTGGTATATCTGCATGAACAAGGTGCAAATCTACATTTGTTGACAGACAGTCTGAGTTACCTATCGAAATTTTTAGCCTGAATATTTTGATTGGATGACTTTTTTTCCTTTGCCTTACCCAGAATATAAAAATACATATAAAATACTTTTAGATAATTAACATTAATGAATGTGAAGTGACATTCAATCAGGTCAAAAATCAATTACAGGATTTTGATGATTATTTTGACTCCAGCCAGCAGACACACAACATCATAAGATGTTAAAATTAGGTTAGATTTAGGTCGCCAGTGTCTCAGGACAATGTAAACATCTTAAACCAATGACCTATAGACGTAAAATACTGACATTTACTTGTCAAGTATGGCAACCAAAACTCAACGTCTGGTAGACGTCATAGTAACGTCCACAAAATGTCAAGCTGTAACATCGATAGGCGTTGATATTTTGTTGTTTTTAAGTTGCGTTGGTAAGTGACCAAAATGCAACATCTGTTCGACATTGGACATTGCTGTTGGCCTGACGTTGGGTTCTGACGTCAACCTGATTTTCATTTCCCATCAAAATGCAACATCCCACGATGTTGGGGTACAACGTCAATCTGATGTCATGTTGACGTCCTGTGCCTGTTGGGCAATGTTAGTTGTAAAATTTGATGATCAAGGTCATTTACTTGCATTTTAGGCATATAAACAGCAGTGTAAATGTGTTATTTGTATGCTTTTATAAACTGTCTCTTTATCATTTTTGTGTTGTCATTTTGGTGGGCATCAAAGTGTAGATGCCAAATGGACGTCAAGGATTTGACGTTAAATCGATTAGCATATTTGACGTGTTTTTGACGTCATGCCTGATGTCTATTTGATGTCGTTTTGACATCAAGGTGCCCGCTGAGAAGTTTATTAAAGCTTTAAAGCTCTGTTCACCACAAAGGCACTGTTCAGAAATACTCCTCCAATAAAAGGATTGTTCTTGAAGTCCCCAGGAAAATGGACTTCAGAAAAGTCTAATAAAAGACGAAAATAAACAGCAACCCCCCTAAACAGAACATGAGGGGCAGAGTGACCAAAACAGAGTGACAGAATACGAGGAGTGAGAAAAGAGAGAGAGAGAGAGAGAGAGAGAGAGAGAGAGAGAGAGAGAGAGAGAGAGAGAGAGAGAGAGAGAGAGAGTCACACACACACATACTGAGGGAGTGAGAGCAAGAGAGGGAGGGGAATCGAGCTTTTAACAAATTTGATAGAGATTAGAAGCGGCACAGTGTTGAGAAATATTGTTATGTTCGATATGAATCTCATTTCATGGGGAAAACGCGGTGAGCGCGCGCGGGGACGCGGACTGAACGGATCTCCACGCTGAATGAATAAAAGAAAGCATGAAGAAAAACCCCGCGCTTTCCTTAAACAGGTCATAGGTGATTTGTTTTTAAGGTAACAGCTGAATTTAACAACTGGAAAAGTCTGCTGGTGGTTTGAGAGAGTCGTGATGTTTTCGAGGGATTGATGAGAGGATGTCTCGACTGACTCCTGGAGAAAGTTCCACATCAGGATGAACAGGTAAATAAATGGGCGCTCAATAATTGGATTATAAGTTTCGGTTTTCGTCGCCTATCGTGTGTTTATGATTATCTATATCGTTTGTGTCCACTTTTTAGTAAGTTATTTGATGTCTGTGTGAAAGTGTCATTCTTGTTCTCGTGTTTCTGTTGCGTTTCCCAATTTCTTTGTTAATAATGTGGTTGTCTACTTCAAAAACTATTCCTTACCAAAATTAACCATGTTTTTATTATGGTATAGGTGTATTAGCCATGTTTATTTGGCGTATTAACTAATTTGTATAACTACAGTCTTACCATACCATGGTGAAACTCGTTTTTTTAAATTGTGGTCATCATTAACTACAATAGGTTTTTATTTGTAGTAAAACCATGAAGTACTATATGTGTTAAATGTTGGTTATCGATAATATCAATAGGGTCGTTATAGAGTTACCATATTATAACCATGGTTTTGCACACTGTTATGATGATAGCTTATGATTTAGGACCATTGCGTACCATGGATATGCCTTCTGATAAGATCATTTTACCATGGTAATTGATTTTGGGGAGAAAAAGTAGTAATGTCATATTTTGGGACACTATTTTTTGTTTATATATGGTATTCTGTTAAATAATTTTATGTAAATACCTTAAGTTTGGTAAATGTTTATGTAATCATTCCGAACTATATGGTGGGCTATAGGCTATTTACAATATTTTTAAATGTGCATAGGCATGACACATTAATTCATAAAAATTACGGTACATATTACATTTTATTGTCATATATTATATTATATCATATTATATATTTTTATATGAATGTTGAGCACCCTCACAGTCCAAAGACATGTTGTACAGATTGTTAATGCGAGAGTGTTGTATGGATGTTCTCAGTACTGGGTTACAGCTGAAAGGGCATTCGCAGTGTAAAACATATGCTGGATAAGTTGGCAGTTCATTCCGCTGTGGTGACCCCTGATGGAAAAAGGGTTTAAGCCAAAGGAAAATGAATGATTGTTGAGCATTATACAACATGATGTTGTTTGTGTTCACTTTTTTATAAGTTATGTGATATCCATGCATTCTTGTTATCGTGTTTCTGTTGCGTTTCCCAATTTCAATGTTATTAATGCGGTTGTCTAGTTCAAAAACTATTCCTTATGAGAATGAAGCATGGTTTTATTATAGTATAAGTGTATTAACCATGTTCATTTGGCATATTAACCAACTTGTATAACTACAGTTTTACAATACCATGGTTAAACTAGGTTTTTAACTTGTGGACACCATTAACTACAATAGGTTTTTGATTTTATTTGTAGTAAAACCATGAAGTACTGTAAGTGTTAAATGGTGGTTTTCGAAAATATCACATGGATATATCTGTAGGGACCTTATAGTTACCATATTATAACCATGGTTTTGCACACTGTTATGATGATAGCTTATGATTTAGGACCATTGCTGCGTACCATATGCCTTCTGAAAAGATAATTGTACAATGGTAATTGATTTTGGGGGAAAAATGTAGTAATTACATCTTTTGGGACATTATTTTGTTGTTATATGTGGTATTATATTAAATACTTTGATGTAAATACCTTGAGTTTGGTAAATGTTTATGAAATCATTCAATACTATATGGTGGGCTATAGGCTAATAACAATAATTGCATAGGTGTGACACATTAATTCATAAAAATTACCTGAACATAATACTTTTTAATTGTCATATATTATATTATATTATATTATATTATATTATAATATATTATATTCTATTATATTATATTATATTATATTATATATTTTTATATAAATGTTAAGCACCCACGCAACCACCCCAGCACCCCCCCCCCCAAGACGTGTGGTACAGGTGAATCGAATAAACTAAATTGACCGTAGTGTATGTGTGTGAATGAGTGAATGTGTATGGGTTTTTCTTTGCTCTGGGTTACAGCTGAAAGGGCATCCACTGTGTAAAACATATGCTGAAGATAAGTTGGCGGTTCATTCCGCTGTGGTGACCCCTGATGGAAAAAGGCACTAAGCCGAAGGAAAATGAATGAATGTTGAGCATTATACAACATGATGTTGTTTGTTATCATGATTGATGCACATCATTATAAAGTGTTTAGCTTTATTCAGCTGTATTCAAATTTCTGGCATTCCCATCATGCTTTGAATGTATTTTATGTTAAAATGTGACACTTACCTGTCTTAATAGTGACTGTAAATGAAACTGTCAGTCAAATACTGCTGAAAATGCACATTTTCCACAATGTCTGCATATAATACACAAAGAGCAATCTCAAGACAAACATAAAGGAAAGAAATGGGATTGAGAATTGCTTTACAAAGTAGCAGAGAAAAAGATTCACACATTTATTAACATATGATTTATCGATGCATGCTGTACAGCCTTTGTCAACTTACCTGCCTCTATTAAGCATTGTTTAGAAGAGAGCGAGCACATGATAACACATATCATACATATGGGACTACACTGACTTATGGAACTAATGGATAATGCAGATTTCATAATGAAGGGTATTATTATAGGCCTTGATGTGTCCATCATGACTACACAAAAGAGGAGTTAAGTAGATCTTGTTAGACTCTGACATGCATTGTAATATAGATGACTTCTGCATGTGTCTCGAAGCTCTTTTGATCCGCTTTCCGTTGCCTGTAGGATGAATTCCTAGTTTTTTAATCCATGCTATGAGGTCTCTGGAGTCTCTTTGAATTATCATTGCAACAGTGAACCCCCTGTCGGCTGCGTCATGCTGCTGTGCATGAGAGGTCAGCATTTAAAAGTCTAACGTTTGTGTGAACAATGTCATATGTCGTCAGGGATGTTTGCAAAAGCGGTGTAGCTGCTCGCTGTGCCCTCTCGTATAATGTCAGGGATTCACAGTGTGTGATCTCTCGTCTGATAACGTGTGCTATGTGAGACGGCCCTCGAAAAATCAGCAAGAGCTCATGGAAAATCTTTTATGACAGAAGTGATTTTATTTATTTTTTTGCACATCATGACAGCTTGAAACTTTTTAAGGCATACACCATGGCCATAAAAGCCAGGCAATGATTAAAAAATTAAGCAATGATAGCTCTGATTGGGCCCAAAAATGCACATATTTACAGACTTAAAAGGACAAATATGTAAAAAAACGACCCAAAAATGTATACATAGGATTTAATTTTTTTTAATACTTAATTTAAAATCCTTAAAATAATTTATTAAATCAAAATCCTTAAATTGAGTTTTCAGTGTATATATATATATATATATATATATATATATATATATATATATATATATATATATATATATATATATATATATATATATATATATATATATACACACTCACTGGCCACTTGATTAGGTACCCCTAAATAGAACCAGGTTGGACCTCCTTTTGCCTTCAGAATTGCCTTAATCCTTCGTGGCATAGATTCAACAAGATACTGGAAATATTATATGCGAATTTCCCGTTCCACCACATTGCAAAGGTGCTCTATTAGAGTTCTGGTGACTGTGGTGGCTATTTGAGTATTGTGAACTCATTGCCATGCTCAAGAAACCAGTCTGAGATGATTGGTGCTTTATGACAGGGCGCGTTATCCTGCTGGAAGAAGCCATCAGAAGATGGGTACACAGTGGTAATAAAGGGATGGACATGGTCAGCAACAATACTCAGGTAGGTTGTGGTGTTGACACGATGCTCAATTGGTACCAATAGGCCCAAAGTGTGGCAAGAAAATATCCCCCACACTATTACATCACTACCACCAGCCTGAACACTTGAAACAAGGCATGATGGATCCATCATGTTGTTGATGCCAAATTCTGGCACTACCATCCGATTGTCACAGCAGAAATTGAGACTCATCAGACCAGGCAACGTGCTGTGTGTTCAGAGATGCTCTTCTGCATTCCTCGATTGTAACAAGTGTTTATTTGTGTTACTGTTGCCTTTCTATCAGCTCGAACCAGTCTGGCCATTCTCCTCTGTCCTGGCATCAACAAGGCATTTGTGCCCACAGAACTGCCACTCACTGGATATTTTCTCTTTTTCGAATCATTCTTTGAAAACCCTAGAGATGGTTGTGTGTGAAAATCCCAGTAGATCAGCAGTTTATGAAATACTTAGACCAACCTATCTGGCACCAACGACCATGCCACAATTCAAAGACACTTAAATCACCTTTCTTCCCCATTCTGATGCTGTTTGAACTGCAGCAGATCGTCTTGACCAGTCAGTCATTCAGTCAGTCGAAAGCGGCCTCTGGTGGATTTACGCGAGAACAGCAGACGCAAATGACACTCACGAGAGAAATGTGAGATCTGAAAAAGCATACACAGCGGCCTCTGGTGGATTCACGAAAACAAAAACTGCAAATAAGAACCTCCTGGGAAATATTTAGCACTTTTTCTGAAATGTGTGCAGGGGCACATATCAATAATGAGCCTGGATTGCTTTTAAGAGTTCTGCAAAAATGCTATTAGTAAATAATTTAAAATGCTGCTTTGAAATAATTACTATGAATGAAGAATGTCATTTAGAAACAAAACAGATGTAAATAAAGTTTCTTTTTGATAATGGGAATATGCTTGAAAAAGCAAATATTCCATAAAAAGTTTATTGTAATTGGTAAACATCTGCCATTGGTCAGATGTATTTATTTAATGTTTGTCTGCTTAAAGGGGGTCACACACCAGAAGCGCCGCATAGTGCCACACAGCGCCATACATTTCAGAATTCAAAACATAGGTTTCTATCAGGGTACACACACCGGCGTCGCAAGTCGGCAGCTGTCTGCGGCGCCCAGCCACGACTCAGGACACTGTTCATATTTCTGCCGCGCCACAGAGCGTCATCTGAATAATTTAGTTTAAAATAGCATACGAATGAGGGTGTCTGGTGTGCAATACTTTCAACTATTATCTGCGCGCCGTGGCGCATCCGGTGTGTGACAGCCTATAGATTATATAAAGTACTGCATAAATAAATGCAACATGAATCGACTAGATCAGGGATTCTTAACTAGTGGGCCTCAGCGATCCTGCAGGTGGGCCGCGAGATAGCTTAAAATAAACTCTCAATATTATAGTATAGTTTTTGGATTTCATTATTAATATGCTAAATTAAAATTATCGAAATAAAGCACTTTCTTCTGTTCTCTGATTAATTACTTCAAACCCGACACAAAAACAGCCTCATGATCGCATCTGCAACTAGTACATGTAAGTCTGCTCATTCACTAACTAATATTATGCGTGAAGTGAAAGGCTGTCTTTGTGTATTTTTCTGGAAACTATTTAAAATATCCACATAGTTGTCCAAATTAATGTCCTGTGAGTGTTTTATAACGGACGCATGCCCATACAGGAGGATCTAGCAAGGCTCAATGGTGTTTCTGTCATAGAATGTAAAATAAACTTGCATATGAGCTTCAGACGCGCTCTGGCAGAGCTGTTCATGGTTCCTGTCAGCGATCTTCCAATAATATCCAGTCAACCGCCATCAGATCGACACGTTTCAAAAGATTTAGAGAGTTTCACTGTATTTTACATTTTCTGTATATTTTTTAATAGGAGATATTTTAATAGTAGATATTCAGTCAGTCCGGTTTAAAGAAAGCAGAAGCTAGCCTTTAACAATGTCCCTGTTGACTTGTGGTTCTTTTTGAATCTGTGTTAAAAAAATAAAATAAAAAATAATATATATATATATATATATATATATATATATTGATTTTTTTTGTTTTATATATAATTATACATAATTTACATACACACATACACAAAAAAATTTATCTGGGAAAAAAGTGGGCCCCAAAGTGAAAAGGTTGAGAACCCCTGGACTATAGATTGTCAAATTCCAGAGCTTGTGCAAACATCCATATCTCAATCAGATGCTTTTTAACAGCTGTTTTCTCACCAGTTTTATTAGTGAGAGGAAAGCATGCAATCAGGCAACCCCAATACTGCATATCATTATAGCATAGTCTCAATGCAATTCAACAGAAAGTTTCTGAAAGGTTGTGAATCTAACACTTCATATGCTTTTTTACTTATCAGTGAATTCTGCAAGACCATAGTGTATTTCATTTTATGATTCTGAAGGGACCCATGGTGCATTCTAGATTCACCCTTTTGTCTGATACGGACTGTTACTTGTCTTTTTATGCATCATTATGTCACCAAAGAGTGCACACATTGAAAATGGTCCATATTTTGATGTGGCTTTGTCTTGATTTCTATACAATGGAAAATTTGCTGAATTTTCTTTCGTCTATTACATCCCGATTGCGACCTCATATCAAGGGTAACAAGAAGATGAATGAGGTTTCAAAAGTCTCCACGACTGTTGCAGAGTACAGTCTATTGGAAGAACCTGAGCTTATATATCTGAACTGCTGACCTCATTATCACAGAGTGGTCCATCTTAATCCAGGTACAATTCCTGCATGCGACACCCTCTTTTTGTGTGTGCGAGGTCACTTTGACTCCATCAAGACTGTCATTTCACAATGAGTTCTCTCAAACTTCTCTCCAACGGCTCCTAATGGGTATCAGCTGTAAGATTTAGGTCTAATATGAAGGGAAAAAAGCCCCTGGTGATTTGTTGTATTATCCATTATTCCAGCCCTTCATTTCTGAAGAGTGATCACATTATTTTGAGTAAGTGTGTCACGCTGGGAATGACCTCACCATTTGTCACAAGCCCAGACACCCGAATGGGCATTAATAGTTTCAGCTGATGAATTTTAAAAAGCATTAACAGAGCCTCTGTTCACAGACAACGAAATGGAATTGAGATTTTAGTCGAACATGATATGAAAATACAATCGCAAATGTTTTTTTGGTGCAGGGATTAAAGAAATTGTGATAAGGAATGAATGATTATTCTTTTAAAAAATGTTTTTTGTGGACCCAAATCCTAATAATTGGGTTTCTACTTAAATCCTTTAGAGTCGTATAATACTTAATTTAAATACATGTACTAAAGGCAAAGTTAAACTCACAGTGGATGACTGAAATCCAGTATAATGGTCTCTGTACTGCTGTTATTGACTACAACCTCGTCATATTAGCTGCCTCTGATGTGCAAATGATTTAGAAAGCATTTTATTTTCCCTTTGAAATGCCTCATAAACATGCTGCTTTTTATCATTCAGATGCTGCTGTGGGCTTTTGCATAGGTTGCTTTTTAAGGGATAGTTCACTCAAAAATGAAAATGTACTCACCATCTACGTACCTTTAAGTTTTTCCAAACCAGTTTTTTTTCTCTCTGTTGAACACAGAAGAAAATACTTTAAATAAACTGACATGAATAGTAGAAAAATATTACTAGCTACTATGGAATATTAAAGCCAATGGTTACCAGATTCAAATGTTATGTAGGTCTTTGAAACCTTCAAAATTTAAAGGTAGGGTAGGCAATTTCAGAGTGGCTAGCAGTTGCCAAAAGCTAAAGATACTGCCTGCCCTGGATAATCACTGTTCAAACCCATGTCTCCTTCAAAAAACATAAACTTGCACATGCAAATGTGACCTGAGACCAAAAGTGACAAGACAAAGGAGATTACAGCATGTCTCATTCACCAGTGAGAAAACATTATAGATGTGTGTCCAACAAAATGTTTTGTCCTGAGTTTTCAATGAGAGTGCGACTTTTGTGGAACGCCAGAAGCGTGACCAGGAGCTGTTTGTCCAACATTTTTAAATGTGCTGGCAGTAGGAGGCTATTCGACTCTAAATTAAACAAATTTCAAGAGTTCACACTTAGCTGATGACTGATTATAAAGCGTGTTTGGCATGCTGTGCCGGGAGAGAGCCCTGAGCTCATAAGATCCTTGAGACTGGGGCTCCCTCTCGTTTTCAGGGAAAGAGGGGAGTTTGAGCTCAGGTAGATCTTGATGAACTCCCCCCTTATTTAGGGCTGATGACAGATTATAAATTGCTATATAGAGATATTCTGCTGGAGAAGAGCTCGACTATAGTGCTAATTTAGATTGATCAAATCACTTATGACGCATGTTTTTGGACTGTGGGTGGAAACTGGAGAACCGGGGGAGAAACCCACGCGAGCACGGGGAGAACATGAAGACTCCGCACAGAAATTACAACTAGCCTGTTAAGGACTTGAACCGGTGACGTTCTTGCTGTGACATGTTTTTGCAGTGAAACGTGCCATTTTTAAATGTTTTATTGGCAGCAAATGTTTGCTTGCTTTTTTTTTCGCCTGGGGTGCTTTGCTTTCTAACCATCTGCTGCACCTTACTTTTTTTGATAGAGTGCCTTGTTAACATGCAGTTAAAAATAAGTCAACTCTGTTTGGAAAAATTTCCCGATGTCATGCGCAACAGCACTAAGATTGCTGATACTGTGGTTGCCTAGCAACATAAAAAGCGCAGCTCACTTGGATTTTCAAAAGTCAACAAAGATGCAGTCCCGTGTGCTTCTTGTTTTCAGAACTGGAAAGATGGCCTGACCGTTTCGCGTGAGTAGGGCGTGCAGCGGTGTGCAAATCCACATTGACAGGAAAGTAGGACAGCCTACTGTAATGTTTGGACCAAACATTTTGATAAAATGAAGTTTGTCTGGTCATATGCCTTTCACATACAATATAAATACATATAATTACATTTAGATTAAAGGTTTAGTTCACCCAAAAAGGAAATTTCTACAAATAATTATACAACCTCATTTCGGTCAAATCCCCTGTTATCTTCCTTCGTTATCAGAATACAAATGAAGATCTGAGAGCTCCCTCATCCTCCATATATCAATGTGACCATTTGCCTATATTTTCTGCATCAGTTCAATGTGCGGTTTCACTATGAGCAACAAGATGCTTGTGTTTTACACTGTTGACTCTAGGGTTGGGCGATGTTGACCAATTTGGCATCGTACAGTGTCTAATGTGCAGCGGTGAATTAATTATTAATGAATAAATCATAAAGAATTAATTATTTGTAACCTACCGTTTCAACTACCTGACCCGTTTTACCCATAAACAAATCATAAATATATAAAGATAAGTTACACACAAATTACCACCTGTCAATCACTTTTTCCACGGGACTCTGGTATGAATAGGCAGAGTGATCTGTGTCGTTATAATGGCGTCGACAAAACTTGGTTGGTAAAAAAGGTGCACAACCAACAGCAACCAACCAACAGTATCTGAGATTTTTACTAAAATTACCAAGTACAAGCGCGGAAGGGAAAGATTGAAGCAGTGTACTGACACTGTGACACGTTACCTGATAGATTCAAAAGACAGAAGAGTCGTTAGATAGAGACAAGATTAAATATCAGGTTTAACAACTATAGTGAGATGCGATCCAGCAGTACATCCTTGATAAACTGTACGACGTGCACTGCTCTCTGGGGTTTTGTGCTCAAAGCACCCGCTGACTGCTGGAGCTCAGACGTGCACATATGCTGCATTGCATGCCATAGTGTGTGTGTGTGTGTGGCCACGTGATGTGCGTTTTCAGCGGTATAGTGTCGAGAGAGGGCTTTTCAGAAATGCTTAGTGAAACGCC
Source organism: Danio aesculapii (assembly GCF_903798145.1). Classification (NCBI taxonomy): domain Eukaryota; kingdom Metazoa; phylum Chordata; class Actinopteri; order Cypriniformes; family Danionidae; genus Danio; species Danio aesculapii. The sequence continues at coordinate 45,120,348 of NC_079442.1, read as the reverse complement.
AGTGTGGACGTGGATTGTTTTCGTTTTAAAATGCTATTTTAAAACTAAGTTGTATACGTGTAAACAGGGCCTAAATGTGTAATTTTTAAGTGTGAAGGATGGCGATGCTGGCTCAGCATCGTGATGTCTATTGGCCAATTGCATCGTCTATCGACTCAACCCTAGTTGACTCCTAATAGCAATACATTATACTGCCCAAGTGCCTATAGTAAACGTGCATCCTGACTGGAACATGGACAATATAGAAAGACAATATAGGTGAACAAAATAGTATTTTAAGTTTTTTTGGCACACAAACACATTCTTGGAGCTTTATATGATTAAATTTAAATCAATGAACTGTTTTGACAATGTTTTGGTTTCCTTTTATGGAAATTGAACATCTCAGGATTGTTGGCCTCATCTATCGATTTCATCTAAAATATCTTCATTTACCTTAATGATTGCTTTTGCGATGTGAAGACATTTTCAACAAAAACCAATTTACCTTTAAACAGGTTTAGAACAAATGGAGGGTGAGTAATTTATGACACAATGCTCATTTTTGGTTGAACTCTCACTTTAATGCTTGTTTGCAGGTTTGCTGTTTGAGTGTAGATGGGATAACCATTGGGAAGTGTCCTGTGAAAACCGTTTGCCCTATCTGAAAGCACAAAGCGGTCTTAATGCCACATTTCCGCATGCATCCGAACGCCATCCATGCGCAGCCCTTCACAAACAGTGATTACTGTGATTAGATGATGCCACCATGGATTATTGAAACAGCCCATTATGTTTAACAGCTCCGAATGATGTTTTATCACCGTGAAAATGATATTTACCAGAGAGAGTGCAGGGAAGAGCTTGTCTCCTTCGATTACCATCTGACGTCGTGCCTTTTTAGTGCCAGCCCGGAATCAAATGACTCCTCATGAGGAAATGAACCCACTTACCGTACAATTAGTTTGCAATATTAAATATGTCTTTTAATTTCGGATGTAGCAGCGGGGTGCTTTGAACACACGCATTTCTTCAGGAAAGATATTTGCGATAACAGTAAGGGAGGGTTATTCCTTTGTTGGAGATATTCAGTCTGATTTCATGTAAGCTAAAATGAATTTAAAGAAATCCGTGAGGAAAAATCCTTCTGGGCAAGCCAAAAAAACGGTTCAGAATTTGATTAGGCTATTCGAAGCAAATGCAATATCCAGTTCCTACTGTAAATGCAATCCAGGCTCATAAGGAACTGTAGCAGCAGCGTTCGATATCTGGAGTTCCCGCTGAACACCTGTCACTGTGTAGATGTGCAGTTTTTGAGCAAACGCGAAGTAACTGCAGCAAAAAAAAAAAAGCAGATGCCGCAGCTGCAGCTATGTGCTCTGGAGTGTGATGTAAAATTTTCATCAAAATGTAATGCCTTGCTACTAAGAGCTTCTGAAAGCTGTCAGATGCAGCCCAGATGATTTATCCTTGCGCTCTCCTACATAAACCATGGCTTGTGTTCAGAATGGAGTTCTTGTGTACCGCACACGACTGTGTACTCTATATAGTCTAATTTATTTAAGCGGTATGTAGGTTGTCACAGGGAAGATCTCAAACAGCGGCACGCGACATGATCACATCTCTTGCTGCATTGTGTGTCGTCTTAAATAAATGTACTGTTGTACATTTTTAAATTCATGTTTCAGTAAAGAATACATGTTGACCTTTGAAGTCTGACTCAGTGATCAATGCTGGTGATGTTAAAATCTTAGATGGGAGTCATATTAACGCTTTTTACATTATTTTTTTGAATTGTTTTGCTACTTCTCAATATTTTGTTTTAATGTGTTTTAATTTATATGTTTTATAATTATATTTTACAGTTTATTGATTTTTCTGGCCTTACAAACATCCCTAACACAAATTATTAAATATTTTGTAAATAAATGTAAAAGCAAATCAGGTGGCACGGTGGCTCAGTGGTTAGCACTGACGCCTCACGGCAAGAAGGTCGCTGGTTCGAGTCTCGGCTGGGTCAGTTGGCATTTCTGTGTCGAGTTTGCATGTTCTCCCCATGTTGGCGTGAGTTTCCTCTGGGTGCTCCGGTTTCCCCCAAAGTCCAAAGACATGCGCTATAGGTAAATTGGATACTATATTGACCGTAGTGTATGAATGTGAGAGTGTATGGGTGTTTCCCAGTACTGGGTTGCAGCTGAAAGGGCATCCGCTGCATAAAACATATGGTGAAATAGTTGGTGCTTCATTCGGCTGTGGCGACCTCTGAAATTGAGACTAAGCCATAGGAAAATTAATGATTTAATGTAAAAAATCATTTATTTTGCTGTTTGATAATAACATTAATATTTATTTGTGTGTAATTACTAAATTACTTTTATGTGTTTTTATTATAAATGTAATTTCCATCACTGTCATTTCCACATTATGGCTCAGAATATGATATTTCTAATGGATATTAAGTGTTTTTATGATTTATTATTATTTTATATTTATATTCAAGACTTATTTAAGACTAAATTAAAGTCTGGCATTTCATGCATCCTTAATATACATAAATAAATATTTTTGTAAATGAATAAATTATTCATTTATTCAGTTTATTGACAATAGAAGTAGTAGTAGTAGTAGTAGTAGTAGTAGTAATAAAAATAATAATTCATTCATTCATTCATTCATTTTCATTTCGGCTTAGTCCCTTTATTAATCTGCGGTCACCACAGCGGAATGAACCGCTAAATTATCCAGCATATATTTTACACAGCGGATGCCCATCTCCCTGTGTTGGCGGTTTCCCTCATAAGTCCAAAGACATGCGCTATAGGTGAACTAGGTAAGATAAAATTGTCTGTAGTGTATGTGTGTGAATGAGTGTGTATTGACCCAGTCGAAGCTTAAACCAGTGACCTTCTTGCTGTGTGGTGATCGTGCTACCCACTGCGCCACCGTGCAGCCCTCAAACACATATCGATTAAGTTAATAGTTTTCGGCTCAGCTGCCAAAACCGACCTCCGTAGACTACAGCGAATAGTCCGGACTGCTGAACGAATCACTGGCACTACCCTTCCTACACTTCAAGAACTGTACTCTTCCAGAGTGAGTAAAAGGGCTCGCAAAATCACCCTGGACGCCTCACACCCAGCACACTACCTGTTCGAACTGTTACCGTCTGGTCGGCGCTTCAGAGCACCAAGCACAAAAACAGCCAGACACAGGAAAAGTTTCTTTCCTCAGGCTGTCTACCTTATGAACAGTTAAATATTCCCCTACTGTGCAATAAATATGTGCAATACTTTCTCATACGCACTTGTACACAGCACCTTATATCAATATACAATGCAATACTTTCTACATTCGCACTTGTACACAGCACCTTATAACCTGTATATTTATAACAATCTGTACACACAATTCAACATCCAGGTTTCTTGACTAACCGCATCCGTTTAATGTTTTTTTTTTTTTTTTTTAATATTTATTTTGTGTTGGTCACTTGTCACTTTATGTACACTGGAAGCTTCTGTAGCCAAAACAAATTCCTTGTGTGTGTGAAGCACACTTGGCAATAAAACTGATTCTGATTCTGATTCACAGATTTAAGTAGATTGAACATAAAACAATATGTTTTCTTAAAAAACTTAAGAATTAAGTAACTAACTAACTACTAGAAGAACTAACTAACTAATTGATTAACTAATTGATTAACTAACTAACTAACTAACTGACTGACCAACCAATAAATAAACCAATCAACCAACCAAACAACCAACAATCTAACTAACACTGTAAAAATGCTGTGTTTCGCACAAATCCTTCATATTGACCCAACACAAATCGATTAAGTTAACAGGGTCACACTTTTTTTTGGTGGTCTGTTTGTTGAACTTAAGTTACATTGCATCTGCTGTACATGCCAATGTAATGAATGCAAACTAATTCTCATTAGATTATAAGTAGACTGTTAGGTTTGGGGTTAGGGTTAGTGTAAGTTGACATGTACTTGCAAAGTCTCTTATAGTCAGTTAAATGTCTGCTGAAGGAGCAGTATCAACTCTATTAAGCAGACAATACTAATACTCAAATGGACCATTAAAATAAAGTATTACCCTTAACAGTTTTTACAAATTTAAGTGGATTGAACATAAAACAATAAAGTTGTCCCAAAAAAAATCTCAAGAATTGTGCTGTTTCAACTCATTTTAAGTAAGTAGTTTAAACAAACAGCAAAAGTCATTTTTGAGAGTAACTAACTAACTAACTAACTAACTAACTAACTAACTAACTAACTAACTAACTAATTGATTCATCCTACCTTTTAATTCTCACATAGATCTGTTCATCTTTCCCTAAAGGATCTCTGAGTCACTGTGTATGGTCATCCTATAGAGAATTGCATGCTTCTTCACGCTCCTTGAAATCAAAGTTAACTTTTCTTTTATTGAAGCTTGAAGTTTCAGCTACCGGCTACAGCTCAGCTCAAATCTCAAGTCTTTTTCTCTCGCCGCTTTTCTGAACAAATTCATTCTTTCATTGACCCTTGAACCCTTTTGGAGAGGCACTAGCTGGTCTCACAATCACTACACATCAGAGCGGTTGGGCTTCATTCCCCGGAGCTTCACTACACGCCAGTCTATATCACTCTCCATTCATTTCACAGCGTTTTCAATGCAGCTCCATTCCCAGCGGACGCTTGGAGAATGAGACCTGCTTTCTTTCAAAGCGCATTGTGTCTGCTGTTGTTTATGATGTGTTATCTGTTGTGCGTGATAGTTTGAGAGTGCTAGAAATTCAAATCACTCCATTTTCCCTTCCATAAAACTTAATTGGAGGATCATTGTCAAAGGAGAATGTTGTAAATCTCTTTATTTCAGTTGGAACATTGGAAGAAAGATAAAACTCAAAGGTTTGCATAAGTGACACTTTGAAAAAGTTTATGCTGGTGTAAAGTGGTTTTTAGGGTGATTCTGTGCTAAGGGTTGCCAAGGTGTTTTAAAGGGCTGGTCCACAGTGTATTTTTAAGGCTTAGTTGTGTTTATAAGAAGCAAAGCAATGTGTGCTCATGCTTCATTTGTAGAAAATCATGTTATTTGTTCGTGTATCTTAGTTTGATTAAATACTGTTACTCAGCTAACATGAAAACGACTGTCATATTTCCTAGTTCAGGGCTGTCCAAACTCAGTCCTGGAAGGCCAGTATCCTGGACAGTTTAACTCCAACCCTAATCAAACACACCCGAACCAGCTATTCAAGCTCTTACTACATATACCAGGGTTTCTTCGGGGTCTTAAAAAGTATTAAAAGTTGATAAATCAGTTATGAGAAAATTAAGGCCCTTAAAAGGTATTTAAAAAGTCTTAATCGTGTTTTTACGAGGTCTTAAATTTTGTTCAAGTGTTGTCCAAAGTGTTTGACTCCAATAAAGCATAAAAAGATTTATTTTCCTCCTAATATTAACAGTGGCGTGCTCGATCCACGCGATTTGTTCGAGCCGGGGTGCAGCCAGCCAAGCTCCTCCATCCAGGTGATATCACGTAATTTGCGACAAACGTAGGAAGGTGATGTGATGCTCTCCACATGTAGCGAAACCATAGAGTGAAACAGACGGCAAAATGTAAGTTTGCATACTCCTGGTTGGAGAAAGACAAGTTTAAACAGTGGCTGAAGCCTGTCCCTGAAAACAACCATGTAATTTATTTTTTCAAGCTTTGTTTCTTCCGAGCTTATCTAAGTTCTCTTGCACGGCTGTGTCCCGTTGAGTTATTTAACTACAACTGTTTATTAGGTTAAAGGTTTGATACTGATTAGAACTTGGAAGTGGCGATGAGGTCTTAAAATATTCTGAGAAGGTCTTTAAAAAGTCTTCAAAAAGTATTGAATATACCTTTAGGATTACTGCATATACCCTGTTTACTAGAAACTTCCTGACAAGTGTGTTGAAGCAAGTTGGATCTCTTTTTGAACTCTCCAGGACACCGGCCCTCTAGAACTGAGTTTGGACACCCCTGTCCTAGTTCTTCTGAAAGGCCTGCCCTAAAGAGGCTCTGATTGGTCAGTTAACATAATGTGCTGTGATTTGCGGATCGGCTCTACATTACCACGTCACTCTCCTACAAGCATGCGCTTTTGCATTGTATAAACAGTCCAGTCAGAGTAGCTGTTTGCCATATCAGTTTGAGCCTGAATCAAACAGAAAATGAAAAGGATGAACCTCACGCCTGCTCTCTAAAATAAAACATAATATTAAACGTTCACATATCTTTTGCAAGTTTGTTATTTGAGATGTAGAACGCAAGGAAAGTGGCCGCATAGAAAGACACTGCAGCGCTGCTGAAGTTTGTGTGTGTTTAGAGCGGTTTGACTGATGAATATGAATTTGTAGCTAAATTGTTAGCGCTGCCAAACAGCATTTCCCATTGTTTACATCCTCGCTACAAACATACTGTTAATGCTAGAAACTGTGCATGTAATTGATCAATTTTAACAAATAAAAATACTTACAGGTTGTGGCTCACAATCCGCAGCTTCATCGGTTGGAGGAGTTTTTACCAATTCCAGCAACTAGGAGAGATTCTTGAAGTTCTCTTTGTCAAATGCTAGCTACAGTATATCTGTTTTTTATAACTCTTGAACAAAATCAAAATTTAATTGTAAGCACTTCGCTCTCTCTGTGTTGTGTCCTTTGGAAGCCTAAATACAGAAACAGAAGAAGCTCTGTGGAAATAGCAACGTTTGGACGCCATTTTAGTTTTCTGTGCTATAACATTACATCTCCTCTGGCCACACCCCTTCGCTGCACAGGGTGTACGGACATGGTGTATGTGCGTAACCTGAAATGTTTGTGATCCCACTAGCCTGGATGTATTTTTTTGTAGTCCCCAAACTTTGTTCGCTGTAGGCTTTGCTAAGTGAACTCTGTAAAAGCCAATGTCTTCCTTTCATTGAACTTTGAGTATATTACATTCAGAGATGTTGTTTATGTTCACACTGCTACATTAAACATCAACTAAAGTTTATAATTTGATATCGTAGTGGACCACGCTTTAATGTCTTTGAGTGGGATGAACAGTGGCGCAGTGGGTAGCACGTTTGCCTCACACCAAGAAGGTCACTGGTTCGAGCCTTGGTTTGGTCAGTTTGCGGTTCTGTGTGGAGTTTGCATGTTCTCCTCGTGTTAGCGTGGGTTTCTTCCGGGTGCTCCGGTTTCCCCCACAATCCAAAGACATGCGCAATAGGTGAATTGAATAAGTTAAATTGGCCCTAGTGTATGTGAGCGTGTGCAAGAGTGTGTGGGTGTTTCCCAGTGTTGAGTTGCGGCTGAAAGGGCATCAGCTGCATAAAAAATGTGCTGGATAAGCTGGCGGTTCATTCCGCTGTGGTGACCCCAGATTAATAAAGGGACTAAGCCGAAAAGAAAATGAATAAATATTGTATTGAACTATAATCATAACTGTGCAGTTCTACACAAAAGTTCACTGTCGTCTCACAGCAAGAAGGTTGGTGGTTCGAGTCCGGGCTGGGTCAGTTGGCATTTCTGTGTGGAGTTAGCATGTTCTTCCTGTGTTGATGTGGGTTTCCTCCGATTTCCCCAACAAGTCCAAAGACATGCACTTTAGGTGAATTGAGTAAAGCCGTAGTGTATGTGTGTGAATGTGAGAGTGTATGAGTGTTTCCCAGTACTGGGTTGCAGCTGGAAGGGCATCCACTGTGTAAAACATATGATGGATAAGTTGGTGGTTCATTTCGCTGTGGCGTCCCCTGAAGAATAAAGGGACTAAGGCAAAGGAAAAAAAAATGAATGGCATTTTTACTAGAACAAAAGCAATATACATATTTTTACTGCAAATTATGTATCCCTATTTAAGATTTTAAGACAAATGCATTACTAACAATTGTAGCACACTTGTTCCTAACGTCCATATTTTGTTTATCTTTAACAGGTTCCTCAGATAGTGGATGAAGACTTTACATATCTGATTCTTGGTGATTATGACGTCAAATCCTCCTCCATTCTCATTGGACTATCAGGTCAGGATGTTCCGGGTTTTAAGCTGTACCACCTGTCACTCATCCACATGGCCACGCCTCCTGTGGATTCTGTGGGTGTGGCTTAGCCCGTGTTCATCAGTTCACCAGCACTCGCACCCACATTCCATCAAAATCCCTGGGGACATCACTTTGGGAGGGCTTTTCCCGGTCCACTCCAGGGGTCCCGCAGGAGTCCCGTGTGGAGAAATAAAAAAAGAGAAAGGAATCCACCGGTTAGAGGCCATGCTGTACGCACTGGACCAGATCAACAGCGACCCAGATCTGCTGCCCAACATCACACTTGGGGCCCGAATTCTCGATACGTGTTCTAGGGACACTTACGCTCTAGAACAGTCTTTGACATTTGTCCAGGCCCTCATTCAAAAAGACACGTCTGACATCCGCTGCTCCAACGGAGAACAGCCAATCATACGCAAGCCTGAGCGCGTGGTGGGCGTGATTGGGGCATCAGGAAGCTCTGTGTCCATCATGGTGGCCAATGTCCTGCGACTGTTCGAGGTGAGAACACTATCTTTTTACATGTCTATCTATCTATCTATCTATCTATCTATCTATCTATCTATCTATCTATCTATCTATCTATCTATCTATCTATCTATCTATCTCTGCCTTTGGTTTATGTCTCTGTCATTTTTCTCTCCATAAAACTGATGGAAACTTTAAAATTTATCAATAAAAACATCTAAGAATAAATAATTAGATAGACAAATACATCGAAACCAATAACACCTCAAATAAATTCTGGAACTGAATTGCAATTCACTACTCCCACTTCACTTGCAACAATTTCAACATTTACATCACCTATCAATTCCCTTTTGATTTTAGTGATACTTCTAGAGCTAGTTTAGGACTACACTGGACACAATATCCCTTAATTAACAAGTTTCATATTTTGGGATTTACAGACGTTTTCTCTTTATTTACAGTTATGAATAGTATTATGGGATGTTGATCTCTGCTCTGCCAACTTTTGATGATGCAAATTCAACAGTGCATTTTATCAAAGTGACTATTACTAAATCTTTAGTAATTTAAAACAATATATTGTGCAATAACACACAGAGAATTAAATCTGAAAAATAACAAAAAAAAAGTATTGGCGGTTTATTACCAGGTTTTTGTCCAAAGCAGACAATGGGCTCTATTTTGACGATCCATGCGCAAAGTGTAAAGCGCAGGGCGCAAACACATTAAGGGCGTCAGAATCCACTTTTGCTAATATAAGGACGGAAAAATGGTCTAAGAGGGTTGAGCTTATTTTCTTAATGAGCTATAGGTGTGTTTATAGAATAAACCAATCATAGTCTCATCTCCCATTCCCTTTAAAAGTCAGTTGCGTCGCGCCATAGCGCATTTGCTATTTACATGACGGACTTTGTAAGTGTAAAAACCGAACCCTTCACTAGAGAGAAAACAGTTAAAAAGAGCATCTGTAGCGTGAGAATGAGAGATGAGCCTCCTCATTGCTGTGCCCCATATGGTCTAAAACCTGACAGGTGGGCAAATCTAAGCTTGTTTTTAATAAAACAAATATAAATGTGTATATAATAAATAATACTGCTAAAAATGATAACAATATACAAAAGCAAATTGTATATTTCAAATATATAGCCAAACCCCCCCTCCCCCCCCCGGTGATGAAAAAGGCATGAAAGCAAGGTTTTATATTTATGTAGGCTAGAAAATAATATGTTTTGTAATATTTTAATCTTTTATATTTATATCCTATATATATCCTTAATATTTCCATTCTTTTTCATTTGTAAAGATATTTGCGTATTGCTCTACATCCTGTTTGTATTAAGCAATGTGTAAGCGAGGCGCATAACTGACGCGCTCTGCGCTGGACAATAGACCGGCTTTGTTCTTGTGTATAGAACAGTCCATTAAAGTTTCTCAAAATAGCAACGCACCTGTAACGCGACTCAACACGCCTCTTTTTTGTACACCAGAACGCACATATGAGCGCAAATGCATTTGCTATTTAAACAGTGTGACGCAAAACATCCAAACAACTCTTGCGCCAAGCTGAAACTAGCAAACAACAATTGTGTTGCGCCTTGCCCCACATTGCGCCGGGTGTATGATAGGGCCCAATATATCATTTCAAACTAACAAAGATGTCAATAAAAGTCTCCTTTTCAAACTTTTCAACATAAAAAAGAACAAGGTCCTACAATGCAATTAAAAAGCATAAATAAATAACTAAATAATAAGAATATTAGTAATAATAAAAATAAAACATGAGTAACAAAATATGGAAAACTGTGAATTTACGGATATTTTTTACAGTGTATGTTTGTAAGTCTGAATGTCTGATTTCCCATTGACCCTATAGCTTTTATTCCTTTGTACAACCTTTCTTTTGTTTCTGTCCCTCTACACCAATCAGTTTTCCATGAAATGGACGCTTGACAGGATCTCAATGTCTACAGGCCAGGACCTGGCGTTAATTGACAAGAAGGATTAGAGAAACCAACTAATCATATTGCCGGCCTCTAGCTTTCTGCTATCCCGTAGGCTCTTGAATATTAGTTCTGCTTTGTCTTAAATCCAGCAAGCATTTAGGCAGATTTTTATTCCCCACAGCTGTGAATTCTCATTCTATGCAGTTTTTTTTTGACCACACTTCTAATGCTTAAACGATGCTGCAGTGGTAGTTTGTGCAGTTTGCTGCAGCAGTCATTAATATTGCGTTCTGCACTCATGGAATTTTAATGGGATGCTTCAACCACTGGACCACATGAACACTGGGCAGGCATTACAAAGTGTTGTGGCAACAAATGTTTCATCTGCATCTCCAAATACCAATGCTTGCCATGTTGGGGGAAACTATCACAGCATATCATATTCACTTTGAGCAGTGGTCATATTTAGTGATCCTCATCCAAACTCGCAGAGCAGCTTCAAAACACTGTGCTTTATTATTTTGCATCATTGAACTAACTTTATACTGTCATTGTTACTTATGTTTAAAGCGCCCCATTTCCCCCCCAGATGTTATCTTTCATGTAGAGTCTAATGTAGCTGTTTAAGAATGTAAAAGGTTTCAAACATGCCTGATAAATGGTTTTGTTGACCTCTGAAAGAAAGAATTGTTTCTGAATGGCATAAATACTTTGCAAGTTGTTTATATAAGGTTTTAAGTTATTCTATTTTTATAGAGTAATCTGCATAAAATGTATAACCTCATTAAATGAACAATTTCACACACTAAAAATGATGCTCCATTATATTTAATGGGAAAATTAATGTCTGTGTGAACTGGAAGTGGAGCGGCACAGTGGCTCAGTGGTTAGCCCTGTCACCTCACAGCAAGAAGGTCTTCCCCACAGTCCAAAGATATGCGCTGTAGGTGAATTGAAGAAACTAAATTGGCCGTAGTGTATGTGTGTGAATGAGTGTGTATGGGTGTTTCCCAGTACTGGGTTGCGGCTGGAAGGGCATCCGCACTGTAAAACATATGTCGGAATAGTTGGCGGTTCATTCCACTATGGTAACCCCTGAAAAATATGGGACTAAGCCGAAAGTAAACGAATGAATAAATGAACTGGAAGTTGCTGTAGACTTTTATCTCAGTCTGATGATTTCTAACTGAAACTGAATATTGAGTGAGGGGTGGGGTTTTATTTTTGCACTCCTCCTCTCATCTTTAACTCACAAAAAAAGGTTGGAGGGGCGTGGCTAAACGTGTTTCAATCCAATCTGTCAAACTGCCATGATCAGAGAATGACAGACATTCAAGAGTGGAAGCGAATTGTTAGATTTGGAGAAAAATTACTAAACTGTTGGATTAATTTATTGGTTCATCACTCACCTTAAGACTAATAATGTGTGCAAGCAAAAAAAACATTGTAAATTGTGATTTCATGCAGACTTTAAAGTGTATTTTGACCATAGATGTAACCCCATTAAAGTATCTCCAAAATAAACTTTAAACCTCTAAAGAGGTCTTGAACTGGCTTTATTATGTTTTATTCTAATCCTTAAGGGACTAAGCCGAACGAAAATGAATGAATGAATGAATTTTCATCATTTTATTCTGTCATTCGAGATCGACCAATGAAGTTTACTCAGATTTTATTGTCAAAAACAGTAATAAGTAATAAGCTTTTTTGTACCCTGATTTTGAGGCTGTTTCAGATAATGCACTGATTTTCTCAACATAGGCTCATTCTGAAAACGTAGCCCTATATGCATTTCTGGAGATCGCGAATTATGTAGCCAGAAGTACGTATGGCTGCAGTTCGTCTTTAAAACGAATGCCACAGGGTGGTATGACGCCGTTCCTTTTCGTGCTAGCAGCTGATCTCTTACCTCCATACGAACGGCTTTTTCACTGTTACCAGTTTGTCCGGTGACTCGCATTGAGATGCAGAGAGGAGTTGACCACCATGACGGCATTCGAGTCTGGCAAAGAACGATTCCAGAAAGCGTGTAAGACAAAAACAGAAGCCAAAAAATAAAATAAACAAGTAAATAACAGGGTGAGAATGTAGTAAAATCTGAAAACGTGGTAAAAATCAGGCGAGGGCTTTTTTTTTTCTCGATATCGCTTTTTAAAACTGTCGGTTTGGTTTAGGGAAGTTAGTGGACACTGGTCAATCAGTGCTTTTGAAAACATCATTGGTTGGGTTTAGGGAAGGAGGAGAGGGATTTAGTCGATCGGTCTGTCAGTCAGTCAGTTGACAGCAGCCTCTGGTGGATTTACGTGAGAACAGCAGGCGTGAATGGCACTCGCAAGAGAAATTTGAGATCTCAAAAAGCATACACAGCGGCCTCTAGTGGATTCACGAAAACAATAACTGCAAAAAAAATAAAAACTTACCTCCTTGGACGTATTTGGCACTCTTCAGAAAAGCATATTGCGGTACGTTTTCAGAATGAGCCTGGGTTGAATTTGCTAGGTAGTTTTTTCTGATGACTTGAAAGTAAACGCCTACTGCTATGATTGCTATGAAAAAACGTATTGCACGCCCCCTCAACTAAACGCTACTGAAGTGCGATTTAGTGCATTTATGTAACAAGTATATCTCCAACATTCAATAGATTTGCAAGGAATATTTATTAATATATCTCCAATAGACACTTTACTACAGAGCGGCATTAATGCGTCCTGAAGTAAAGTGAAACGGCTATAAACTCCAACAAAATAAAATCATTGTATGCAGAGCCATAGATCTTTATCTATAAAGTATAATTATGTAAACTGTGCATCTTAACTGAAACGATACGCCGTGTTTGTTGGCCTCATGCATCACACAACCCTGTCAGTCAGTCCAGTCAGTCAGTCAGCATGTCACCTTAAAGGGTTAAACAAAAAACGCACAGCACTTCTATGATTACACATCGTTATAATTAACTTTCCTTTTAATACGTGTTGGTGAGATTATAACCCGCTATTAACAAAACAACCATGACTGAATGTTTTGAATGAGAAGCTGTAATGGTAATGTAGCCATGGCGGAATGAATTTTGGTGTGGCGCCCCACCATGGAAAAATGAATGTAGTGGAAACCATGCATTAACATTAAATGCCACCTAATTCTTAAGCTTTACCGATTCCATTTACCATATGACCTTAGATCAGAGGTGGGCAAACTACAGCCCGTGGGCTATATGCGGCCCGTCGAACACTTTCATCCGGCCCGCAAGGAAGTTTTTAAAATGCTGCTTCTGAGTAACGGTTTGGTTTCAGAATTAGTGAATTAATGATGCAATACAAGTGAACGCCACACACTCTTGGAACTTTATTATCTAACTTTATTTTCAGGTTCATTGTACACATTAACACACTCATAATAACATGACTTGGAATAGCAAAGACTAAGATTCTTCTTCCATTTTATCTCATAGTTTTATAATGATTGATATGAGCATATTAATACAAGCTCAAATTAGATTGTTGTGAATTTGACTCAAATTATATAATAATTGCTGGTTAAATGTGTTCATTTTTGTCAGAATATAATTTCCAGGCATACATCCACTTTCAAAAGTTCTTTTATCGAAGATTTGTGGTTTTATCAAGTTTTATGATGATTGATCTATATATTCTAAAAGCAGGGCAAATTAGATTTTTGTAATTGTTGACTGAATAGTAAACTTTAAGAATTATTTTTAATGTGTTAAAATGAGATTTTTTTCTATCAGACAATATCTTTTCTATTCTTCACTGTAAAAACTATTACATTATTATTATTATTATGGTTAATATTAGATTTTAAGGGATTATTTGATTGTTTTAAGATGATTGATAAGTGACTATAAATAGCAGTGCAAATTCATTTGACTTGTAAATTTTACTCAATAATAACTATAAAAAAAATCTGTTTTGTGTTAATGTGACATGTTTTTGTCCGATATGACATGTTCTATGCATACTGCCACTATAAATAAAAGTTATTTTTTGAAGTATTTGACATGTGGCCCTTCACCTAATTTTTAAAACTTGATGTGGCACTCGGGTCTAAAAAGTTTGCCTTGGATCATACTGTAATTAGATTTCACGCATCATATGGACCAGCCAAGGTTGATCACAATGGTGTGATCGTACACGTGAAAGGGTTAATAGTACTTCAACACTTACTTATGCATGATTAAATCCAAATTTATGCTTGTTAAAATAAACTAGTGACATAATAAACATAAACTAACAATGAACCACTTTATTTCTATTAGCTAGCGTTAACAAAGAGAAATAAATACTGTAATACATGTATTGTTTATTGTTTATTCATGTTAATGAATACATTAACATTAAATACCACCTAATTCTTAAGCTTTACTGATTCCATTTACCATGTGACTTTAGATCATGCTGTACTTATATTTCACACATCATATGAACTTATGTCAACTCAGCCCAGTAATAGTTGCTAAATGTTTCCTGTAAATAAATCTTGCCTATGCATGAGTGAACTTTATGACTCAAGAGTGGCCAAATTGCTCGTCTGAAAAACCAGCGAGTGCATTGCTTTTGGATCAAGCTCAGTTTGGACAAGGATCAGAGAGCATGTCTGTGTAATGAGAGTTGTTTCTGAGTGTTTGAGACAACAAAAGCACGGAGAAACGACTACAGTGCGAACTGAACAGCTTGGCAGGGACTAGATTGCGATTGGGCATTACTGGCAACGGCAAGCATTTATGATTAGGATTCAACCAGCAACAAAGCACAAATCCCATGCACATTTTGTCCTTTTAGCAAACAAAAGCTGGGGGAAGTGTGAACAACTATTCTTTATTCATCCTGAAACAGCTCCAGCTTTCTCCCAAGAGGGTCATTTTTGGTGGCTTCCTTGTATAGTGCAATTTCAGGCACACATGGCTATCAGCCTTTGGACGCCCTGCCCAGGAACGAGGGAATCTCTGTGACGAATGCTGTGATTTGCTCCCTCTTGTGTAAGCTTTTTTCTTCGTGCTCCCTATATCCTCGGGTTCCACAAGACTCAAATCCCTTCCTACATGGGTCTTATGTTTGCAGCGAAATGAGTTGGGGGACATATTGTTCTGAGTGCATGTAGAGGGCTTTTTTTTTCTTCTCCTTTTTGTAAGGTGAAACTGGAAATTGATTTTATGAGAGTCGACCGAGTGACAGACTAATAAAGCTTTTTTTAGCTCTTCTCTAATGGAAGAAGACAACAGAGTCGGAGGGTTTCCTCATGCCATCTGCGCTTCTCTGTACTCCGTTTAAGACCCCTAGAGATGCTGTTTTAAATATTACAATTTCAGCTCTCTTTTGCCCACACGTGGTGCATTATTGAGCTGTAAAGAGGCTGTGGTTCATTTGCAAACAATGGCTGAGAGGATCGTTGATTAATCTTGCTTTGACAAAGCTGAATTGACTAGGGGTGTGCAATATTTAATGTAATTGTTTGCTATAATAGCGTAATTGTTGTTTTAAGATTACGCAAGCCGATGTTATTGAGTATGTCACTCAAGCCACAAAAAACACATCTTGAGAGTCAAAAGGCATTGATTGCATGATGAAGTCTATAAAATGAGACTACGAATTGCATTATGAAAGCAAAAACAACCTTGTATGGGGTATTGTTTTTTATATTTAGGACATATAATATAGTACAGTAATATCACACATAGTGCAGTTTTCACAAAAAAATATGAGCGAAACAAACTAGAAGTCAACAAACTAGAAGTTAACATTTTAGAGACTTATATTTTGGACATGATAATATCAGTTTTTTTTCTGTTTCATCAAAAAGGTTTCAAATAAAGTTAAGCAGAACATACAGCTTTGTTGAAAATTAAAAGAGCACTTCAAAATTATTATACTTTTTGTGGATTTGGTATTATTAATTATTAAAAATGTCTTTTATTTTGTGTAACTAGTGATAAGTTGTTTTTCAAAATTTCAAATAAGAATGTTATGAGTTAGATAATTTGTCTGCAGAAAATGTGTATTTAAACATGTGGATTACTTTAATATCATTTATTAGATTGTAAGAGTGAGTTGGGTGACAACAGTGTTGACAATCCATGTGCAGATTTATTGCTAAGAGAATAGTCAAGCAGGCAATGGTCAAACAGTAACATGAGGGAAATCCAAAAGTTCAAATGAACATAGACAGGCAGCAAGACAACATAAAACATTGAACAAAGCAAAGATCAAAAACCACGAAAGGACAAGAAAAGGAAAACACTTAGAAATGTTAAAGGGGAACAAGACTCAGCCAAGTCTGTGTGAGTGTGTGCTGTTTATATGGTCCATCTGATTAGTCCAACATGAGCTTCCAGGTGTGTGTGTGTAACCAGGGGGAATCAGGAACTGGTGTGTCTGAGGTGCATCATGGGAGTTGTAGTTCATTAAAGTGGCTTATGTGTAGTTCTCCAGCAATCTGCACAGGCTAGATCGCTGTTGATCAGGATAATAGTTCATTTCGTGCAAAGAAATCTTATTCATTTACTATTCCTTACGTTAGTTCACTAATATAGTCCACTTAAAGGAGTAAAATGAGTGAGTGAATTGGAGTATTGAATGCACTGAAGGGCCAGACATACCTTCATGACATTCACGCTCTCCAGAAATGTAAACAGGGGTACATGTCCTAAATGAGCTTGTGTTGGCATTTGGTGTGAACTTAGTCATGTTGGCCTATCAGAATTGAGAAAACAGCATGCATGCTGACGAAATGAGGTGAAAACTCCAGTTGTAGTGTCCACATGACCACACTGTATCCAGAGTTTTGGAAAACCTTCACCCTGTCCAGAGTTTTCAGAAAGGTTTGGTTTCAGTCGCCCAGTACTCGTTTTCGTGTGGGCAAACAGCGAAACTACGTAGAAAAATGTGCGGCTTTGAAAATACCTGTGGACAGAGCCTACGTAAGATTTAGTTTAATTAAATTTAACTTACATTTCTGTTATCCCCAAATATCTCCAAACAATTTCCACAATTTTTTTGTCATTATT
Organism: Danio aesculapii; assembly: GCF_903798145.1. Classification (NCBI taxonomy): domain Eukaryota; kingdom Metazoa; phylum Chordata; class Actinopteri; order Cypriniformes; family Danionidae; genus Danio; species Danio aesculapii. The sequence goes on along the minus strand of NC_079442.1, from coordinate 45,102,897 downwards.
GGACACCCCTAAGAGAAATAAAACCATGAATGAGATCTCTGTAATATCTCATCAAATTTTTTCTAGGCAGCAAGAAATGGAGATTTGCTTTTGCTTAGTCTGCAGTCAGAGAAATGAACTGAACCGTCGAGTCAGAGATATGAAACTGAACTCCGAATGATCTGAGCTGCTCTCCACAGTCATTTCACAGCTCCAGATTTCTGATGTACTTAAAAAACGGACTCATTTGTGTCTATTTTTATTTCTCCGAGCAGGAGGCATCTGAGGTGAAGTCGAGCACGAATTTGGAACAGTATAGCGGAAAAACAAACCTGTAATGTCAGATTAAAGTGATCGCATAAATCCCAAGGCCTTATGTGTTTATTTGTGAGTGATCAAACAAACAAAAAATACAGCATTATTGTTCCTAAATCCAGCATTTCCAGTTCACAGTTGTCATGGAAATGCTGTAATCTCATTAACAGGGCCACTGCTAAGCCCCTCAGCTGATTTCTGCCCTTGTCAAATGCATATTTACATGTTTTTGGTGAGCCCATAAGCTGGCTATGACAAGATATTAAAGGTATCTTTGTATATTCTCATATTTAACTGTGTATTAATCTGTGATATAGGAAACCAAAGAAATTAGGGAGTCAGAAAAGAATTTAAACAGAAAAAATCATATCTTCGAGGTTTTTTTGTTGCGGTTATGGCTGTATTTTTGGACACTTGATGAGGATAATACTATTATTAAAACATACACCTATAAATATTGACATTTTTTACATTTTATTGACCTTAAAATGTTTAATTCAATGCGCTACTTACTATTTTTATGTAATTGTGAAATTAAGTGAAAATTATTTCTACACCCATTTATTTCAATGTTAAACTATGATTTTACAATCTGATTTCATCATAGCACATTGTCATAAGCTCACTGAAAAAAGATTTACACAATCGGCGAGGTTGAAGTTTGCTGGTTTGAGTCCTGACATTTTTTTCATGCAGTTTGAATGCACTAGGTGAATTGAATAAACTAAATAGGCCATAGTGTATGAGTGTGTGTATGAGTGTTTGCCAGTAATGGGTTGTGGCTGGAAGGACATCTATTACGTAAAACATTCCAGAATAGTTGGCGGTTCATTCCGCTGTGGTGACCTCTGAAATAGGGACTAGGCTGAATGAAAATATATGAATGAGTGAATGAATTTTCAGTCATTAGATGCTAGTAAATTTCACAGATATTTACAAACACACTGAATTAAATGTGAAATTTTGAGGAAGAAAGACTGAAAACAGTATTTTTGTCTTGTAAAATGTTGTCTAATAACCCATTTTCTTTGTAATTGTGACACTTGCTAGCACACTCCTCAATGAAAATTGTCGCTATGGTAGGACGTAGAGTATCCTACTCTTTTAAACAGTAGCCAATAGCGTGTTGTTTCCTCACAACTCTGCCAGTGAGAGTGGTTGAGCTCATGCGCATCAAATGAAAAGCAAATTAGAAGCGTCTTTGAGGGGGCGAGGCATGCCAGATACAGTACTAGAGGATTTGATTAGTCAAGATATGAAGAGAAACTGAAGTATGAGGTGACGTGAAAAAAAACATTGATCCATTTAGATGAAAGTGACAAACTGCAAGCTTTAGATGTTTATATCAGTTTTATATCTTCTAAACGTGAATTTTGTCATTGTTTTAAAGCGCACCAACATATAGATGGCCTTAAAACTAACAGTCTGAAACTTATTGATCAGACTGAAACTGACTGAAATTTATTTTAATTTTATGGGACCTTTAAAAGCAACCCAGGCTCATTCTGAAAACGTACCCCTATATACATTTCTGGAGAGCTTCAAATACTTCCCAGGAGCTATGTTTTTGCAGTTTTTGTTTTCGTGAATCCACCAGAGGCCACTGTGTATGCTTTTTGAGATCTGAAATTTCTCTCACGAGTGCCATTCACGCCTGCTGTTCTCGCGTAAATCCACCAGAGGCCGCTGTCGACTGACTGACTGACCAACCAATCGACTGACCCACCCTCCTCCCTCCCTAAACCCAACCAACAGTGTTTTCAAAAGCATCGATTTACCTAACGTATATAGGGCTACGTTTTTAGATTGAGCCTGTTGTTGTTTTTTTGTTTTTGTTTATGATTTATTTAACATTTTTCCATTTTACAAACATATCAAACAACCCTTATAGAAATAATAATAGAAAAAAATATAAATACAAATAATAATACTAAAAATATTAATAAATAAATTTAAATAATAATAAAATAAAACCAAATTACAAAAATAATGTGGGGCAGATGTCGACATTTATGCAATAATCTCAATGTCACAATTAGAGTTAGTTGTTACAAGACAAGTTATTGTCAAGGGCTAGCCTGTTATTTAAAAGGAAGTACAAAGAATGAAATTGTCATGGCTTTTTCCTACTGTACGATCAGTTTGCATTGTCCACATCTCTATTGAATCTTTTTCAAACACATCGAAATTCTAATTCCATCAAAAAAAGTAAATACAAAAAGCATGAAGCGAATTTCAATTTCACAGGAAGTTTTCCCATTGTGCGCTTGTAAATGGCAGAACGCTGTTAGACAATGGGCCGCGTCTGTGGGGACAGCTGTCTGTAGCCAGAGCCTCTAATTAAACATGTGGAATAAAGTCTGAACCCAACACAGAACAAAAGCAGAGGTACAGTGGATCTTCATTAAACAGACCTTTTTTTGAGTCTGTATGATGAGGGCCATAGTACTACCGCCAGTCATTATTCCAGTCTACAGATTGCTCGCTGAAGCGTGGACAAAGGTTCGACAGCCAACGCTTTCCATTTGTGTTTTTTTGTTGTTGTTGTTTAAATATGCTTGGGACCGTTTCAAACAGCCATTTAGATGGTGTTTTGCATACGAAAAGCCTGTTGTTTCGCTGATATTTTTACACGGTCGATCATTAAGATGTGTTTGATGTGTCAGGGCATCATGAAAATATCAGATTGCCGGAACAATGCGCAGGTTCAGAAAATTTCTTTGATGTTTGTGACACCAAACACCTGTCGTTGGGTCCATTTGGGGACCGTCTTTATGTTTATTTAAGTCTTTATGTCAGGAATGAATGAGTCCCGGTTCGCATACTTATGCTATTCACTGAAAGCATGCCCATGGCTGATGATTGTGAAGTACATGGCTTTTTTGCATGCATTGAGGTGAGATCTGACTGTGATTGCAGTATGATACGTTTCTTGCTGTTTCTGCATCAAATACAAATAGACACTATTTCTACTATTTGTTTTATCGCAACGTTAGGTGAAATATTGGAAAAACTCCAACTAATAGGTTAAAAGGTGTTGTTTTAAATTTAATTGAAAAACTTAATGTTGTGTTTGTACATATTTTATTCAACATTGGGTTAAAACAACCCAACTTATTTATTTATTTATTTATTTTATTTTTTACAATTTATATATTTAGCTGGATGATTCATTTGTCAAGATGTAGACTTGAATCCATGGGGGCCCAAACTTGGTCCTGGAGGGCCAGTGTCCTGCAAAGTTTAGTTCCAGCCCCAATCAGACACACCTGGGCTAGGTAATCAAGTTTTTACTAGGCTTTCTAGAAACATCTGTGCAGGTGTGTTGAGGCAAGTTGGAGCTAAAATCTGTAGGACACCGGCCTTCCAGGACCGAGGTTGGACACCCCTGCTCTAATCAGTTCAAATGTATATTAAATGTATGAGTGATTATTTTATTCCAGGTTTGTATATATTTGACCCAACATTGAGTGACACAACCCAGCTTCTTTTTTTGTGTTTTGTGTATTTAGCTGGACAATTCGTTTGTCAAAATATAGAATCTGCTCAGTTCAAATGTATATTAAATGCAAATACTTGAATTAAAATTGATTATTTTATGCCAGGTTTGTACATATTTGACCCAACACTGAGTTAACGCAACCCAGCAAATTTTGTATTTAGTATTTTAGCTGGTTGATTCGTCAAATGTAAAATCTCAACTGTTAAAATGTACATAAATTGAATTTATGAGTGAATTTATGAGAATCTAATCAGACTCTAATGTATATGAAATACAGTTAGTTGAATTTATAAGTGATTATTTTAATCCTGGTTTGTACATATTTGACCCATCATTGGATTAAAACAACCCAAATGTAGACTCTGATCAGTTCAAATGTATATGAAATGCAGTAAGTTGAATTTATGACTGAATTTAAGAGAATTTAATCAGACTCTAATGTATATTAAATGCAGTTAGTTGAATTATGAGTAATTATTTTATCCCTGGTTTGTATATATTTAATCCAACATTGAGTTAAAACAACCCAGCTTCTTTTTTAGTCTTTTGTGTGTGTTTAGTTAGATAATTTGTTTGCCAAAATGTAGAATCTTTTGAGTTCAAATGTATATCAAATCCAATTATTTGAATTATAAATGATTATTTGTTTCCAGGTTTGTACATATCTGACCATTTATTGAGTTAAAACAGCCAGCATTTTTAAAAGTGTATTGTGAATATTTAAAATAATTAGTTTGTCAAAATGTAGAGTCTTATCAGTTCTAATGTATATTAAATGCAACCAGCTGAATTTATGAGTGAATATATGAGAATCTAATCAGACTCAAGTGTATATTAAATGCAGTTAGTTGAGTTATGAGGGATTATTCTATCCCAGGTTTGTACCTATTTGATCTGCTTCTTTTAACACTGCTTCTTTTTGTGTTTTGTGTATATTTACATTAGTTAGATGATTTATTTGATGTAGAAGTTTATCAGTTCAAGTGTATATCAAATGCAAGTAGTTGAATTTATGAGTGATTTTTATAATCCCAGGTTTGTAAATATTTTACCCAACATTAAGTTAAAACAACCCAGCATATTTTGTATTGTATATTTTTAGCTGAATTATTCATTCGTCAAAATGCAGACTCTTATCAGTTCAAATGTTAAATGCAATTATTTGAACTTATGAGTGATTATTTTAACCCTCGTTTGAACATATTTGACCCATCATTGGATTAAAACAACCCAAATGTAGACTCTAATCAGTTCAAATGTATATTAAATGCATTTAGTTGAATTTATGAGTGAGTTTATGAGAATCTAATCTGTTCAAATGTATATTAAATGCAGTTAGTTGAATTTTGAGTGATTAATTTATCTCAGATTTATACATATTTGACCCAACATTGGGTTAAAACAACCCAGCATAGTTTGTATTGTGTGTATTTAGCTGGATGAATAATTTGTCAAAATGTAGACTCTTATCAGTTCAAATGTATATCAAATGCAATTAGTTGAATTTATGAGTGATTATTTTAACCCTGGTTTGTAAATATTTGGCCCAACCAACATACAGTAGGATTAAAACAACCCAAATGTGACCCACAATTGTGTTGCTGCATATTTTTATACAAACTTAGTTTCAGAAGTTTTATTGTGAATAGAACAGCTAATTAATTTCATAAAAAAATGTAAAATATCTGTTCAAATGTATATTAAATGCAGTTAGTTGAATTATGAATGATTATTTTATCTCTGGTTTGTACATATTTGACCCAAAATTGAGTTAAAACATTCATTTTCGGCTTAGTCCCTTTATTAATCTGGGGTCGCCACAGCGTAAAGAACCGCCAACTTATCTAGCAAATGTTTTACGCAGCGGATGCCCTTCCAGCCGCAACCCATCCCTGGGAAACATCCACACACATTCACTCATACACTATGGACAATTTAGCCTACCCAATTCACCTATAGCACATGTCTTAGGACTGTGGGGGAAACCGGAGCACCCGGAGGAAACCCACGTAAATGCAGGGAGAACATGCAAACTCCACACAGAAACACCAACTGACCCAGCCGAGGCTTGAACCAGCGACCTTCTTGCTGTGAAGCGACAGCACTACCTACTGCGCCACTGCGTTGGCCTGAGTTAAAACAACCCAGCATATTTTGTATTGTGTATATTTAGCTGGACAATTCATCCGTCAAAATGTAGAATATAATCAGCTAAAATGTATATTAAATGCAATTAGTTTATGAGTGATTATTTTAACCCAGGTTTGTACATATAAGACCCATCATGATTCATTCATCAAAAATGTAACCTCTTATCAGTTCAAATGCATATGAAATTGAATTTATTAGTGATTTTAGTTTAACCCACAGTAAGATATTGTTTCTTTTTAAAGCTAAAGTAATACAAATACATGGCTGTATGATGGCTCAGCGGTTAGCACTGTTCCCTCACAGCAAGAAGGTCGCTGGTTCAAGTCCCGGCTGGGTCAGTTGGCATTTCTGTGTGGAGTTTGCAGGTTTCCTCTGGGTGCTGTGGTTTCCCCCACAGTCCAAAGATATGTGCTATAGGTGAATTGGGTAAACTAAATTGCGTGTGAATGCAAGTTTGGGTGTTTCCCAGTACTCGGTTGTGGCTGGAGGGGCATCCGTTGTGTAAAATATATGCCAGAATAGTTGGTGGTTCATTCCACTGTGGCAACCCCTAATAAATAAAGGACTAAGCTGAAGAAAAATAAATGAATGATTTCAAATGACCTTAATATTAAGTTTATACATTTACTGTGCATTTGTCAAACCTTTTCTACTAAAAAAATACAAATAGCACCATCGCAAACTCTTGTTTTGATTAGCAGGGGGTTGTGGCTGGTGTGAGCCAAACAAAACATGCACGAATGCTCACTTCACAATCCATCCAGACACCTTCGGCTCACTGCTCACAAACTATCATTTGGAATAGACTCATTTTAATCTCACACACTGGTTAGAACAGATAGTCTGTGAACTTGGATGCAGCATGTGTTCCTTTTTTGTTGCTTTTTTTAAGTCAGAGAGTCACAACAGAGTCCATATCTAGTTCTTTCCACGGTCTGAGCAAATGTGATCACAACCGAGTTAAATGAGCTTTTACTTCACCCCACGGTAATGAATCTCCCTGTCAGATGCTCACTTTAAAGGTGGCACGTCCTTCCTGCTTAACAGACAGAGATGACACATCTAGAGCGTCATGCCTGTTTAAACATGGCTTCCAAACGACACAGAAAATAGTACTTTATATTTGATAACTCTGAGAGTATTGTAGGTAGTACCACAAATGTTTGGTCCTCTAGATAATTTTAGTGTTTAAGTTCATTGCTTATACATTGAGAGAAAAAAAGTCAGATTGTGTATTTTTTCTGGGGAAAATATTTCTAAAGGAGCTGTTGACATGAAATTGAACCAGATTTTGGTAAAAACCCAAACATTACATACATAAAAATAAAACAAAACAAACTGATAATATAGTTGTGTGTAATAACAATGGGATGACACAAGAAGAAAGTACTGAACTACTGAAATATATTTAATACTTTATATAAAAGGCTTTTTTGGTGATGGCAGCTTAAAGACGCCTCTCATATGGAGAATGAAGTCACATGCATTGCTCAGGTGTGATGTTATTTTCACAGACTTCAACAGAGTGTAAAAATCTTGATGTTCTGTGGGTCTTGTCTATCAAATCTGCTCTTTATTTTGTATTTTCTATTGGATTCATGTCAGGTGATTGGCTGGGCCATTCTACAGCTTGATTTTCTTTCTCTGAAACCCTTTGAGAGTTTCCTTGGCTGTGTTTTGGATGATTGTCTTGCTGAAATGTCTACGCTGGTTTCATCTTTATCATTCTGCTAATGTAGATGTTGGACTGAAACAGCTAATTTTCATTTACACTGACGAAGGGCAGAGGGTTGCTGAAGAACTACTAAGAGATTTAAGCTGCTGTCTGGGCTTTCACAGCCTTTCTAAATCAAATTTAAAAATCTTTCTACACCTCCCTTTCTTCATGTGTTCAATACTTTTTACTTGTGTTGTTTCATTTTGTTGCACATAACTTCATCTTTGCATATGTGAATTTTGAAATTTCAAGTCAGCAGCACATTTAGAAATATGTTTTCTGAGAAAAATGGGGATGTGTTCAATACTTATTTCACTGTATACAGTTTAGGTCAAAATTATTAGCTCCTTAAAAGCAAGGATTTTTTCACTGGATTTCTTATAATATTTTTTGTTTTATTTTGGCTAGAATAAAAGGAGTTTTACATAAAAAAACATTTTAAGATCAATATTATTAGCCCCTTAAGCAATATATATATTTCTATTGTCTAGAGCAGCGTTTCCCAACCCTGTTCCTGGAGGCACACCAACAGTACATATTTTGGATGTTTCCCTTTTCTGACCCATTAACTTAAGGTTTTGGAGTCTCTTCTGATCTCTAAGATGATTCAGGTGTGTTTGATTAGGGAGAGGTTGAAAATGTGTACTGTTGGTGTGCCTTCAGGAACAGGGTTGGGAAACACTGGTCTAGAGAACAAATCATCATTATACAATAACTTGCCTAGTTAACCTAACTTGCCTGCTTAACCCAATTAACCTAATTAAGCCTTTTAATGTCATTTTATGTCAATGTCAAATATTATTTACTGTCATCATGGCAAAGATAAAAGAAATCAGTTATTAGAAATGAGTTATTAAAACTATTATGATTAGAAATGTGTTGAAAAAATCTGCTCTCCATTTAATATAAATTGAGGAAAAAAATAAATAATTATTTTAAATACTTTTAAATAAATTATATTCTAAATAATTCAAATTTAACAAAAGGGCTAATAATTCTAGCTTCAACTGTATATACTGTAAACTGAACTTCAACTGAAGCAAATGTCTTTTATTACAATAAAAAAATCAACACTACAGTGTGGGAAATGCTGTGGTCGACAAGTAATCTTGTATAACACTGATTTCTGTAGCAAGACTACTATATATAGACTGAATCATTAATGTTATGCTTAGTTTTTTTCAGAAACAAACTGTTTTGCTGTTTATCAAACATAAAATTGCTTGGCGATCTCTACTTTATTTATTTTTAAGTTGTGTGTATTAGGCCCCAAACTGCACTCATTTACAAACTGTACTCATTAAAATGCTTCAGTACTACACTGTGTGTACAGACACATCAGAGGTTAACGATGTCTGTAAATGTTCATCATTCTTTCATTTTCTTTTCGGCTTAGTTCCTTTATTAATCAGGGGTCGCCACAGCAGAATGAACTGCCAACGTATCCAGCAAATGTTTTTACAAAGCGGATGCCCTTCCAGCTGCAACCCATCACTGGGAAACATCCGTACACACTCATTCACACACATACACTACGGACAGTTTAGCTTACCCAATTCACCTATACCAGATGTTTTTGAACTTGTGGGGGAAATCGGAGCACCCAGAGGAAACCCACGTGAACACAGGGAGAACATGCAAACTCCACATAGAAATGCCAACTGACCTAGCCAGGACTCAAACCAGCGACCTTTTTGTTGTGAGGTGAACATGCTACCCACTGTGCCACCGTGCAGCCTATTCTACAAATTATTATGCATAAAAAGTAGCTGGATCCAAGATTATGCAAACTTTTAGTTAAGGAAAGACAGACCAACATGAGTATAGATGTTGTTCAAAGTTACAGTCTTTTTTGGGGAATATCCCCAGCTTTGGTTCCCCTGATTAATGCAGCCTAATAATCCTTTAGAGGATTTGGAGTTCAAAGTTATGAATTTGTGTTTCATGCATATGCTAGTGCAAAGAGATGTGTCTTTAGTCTAGATTAAACAGACAGAGTGCCTCCCGAAATGTGCAAAGAAGGCTCTTGCAGAGTTTAGGCACCAGATATAAAAAGAATCAACAACAGTTGATTTCATAAAGTCTATGAATAATCAGTAGTCCAAAATAAATTCATGTAGTGGACATGAGGGGCTGGAAAACAGCAGCTCACTCAAATAGTGGGCAAATAAGCCATTCGGGGTTTTGTGAGTAATCAATAAGATTTTAAAATGTATACAATATGTAATAGAGAGCCAATGCAATGTTGACAGAACTGGACTAATATGATCATGTTTCTTAGTTCTAGTAAGCACTCTAGCTGCTGTATTTTGAACCAGCTAAAGTTTTTTTGTAGGCCTGCTAGGCTGCCACCTAGTAATACATTAAATGTAATATTAAATGTACAGAATGAAATTCAATAAAATTGTGCATGTGTAATCAAAACATTTATCTTGCTGTGAAACAAAAACATAAAAAAATAAAAAATAAAAAAATAAAATATATATATATATATATATATATATATATATATATATATATATATATATTTTTTTTTTTTTTTTTTTTTTTTTTTCTCACGGGCTGCACTGACATTAAACTTTCAAATTAAGGTGACGGCCACAAACTATTCCACGGGCCGCGAGTTTGAGACCCCTGCTTTAGAGAGAAGGCGAAGCTGAAAAAAGCTTGCTTTAATCACAGAATCAATCTGCTTATCAAATTTTAGACTACTGTCTAGTCTCACACCCAAGTTTTTAACAACATGGCTAATATAAAATAAACATTTTCTCAAATAAATGCATATGTACATAACAAATATACACAGTACACACACTTAAATTATGTCAAAACAAACTTTTATTTTCAATCCGACTATTTGCGAATAAATTTCACCCACCACCAGGGGCATTGCTAGACATAAAGCTCTACTGGGGCACAGCTCCCCCTCCCAAAAAAAAAAAAAAAATAATTAAAAAAAAAAAAAAAAAAAATATATATATATATATATATATATATATATATATATATACAGTTGCAATCAGAATCCAGATTTATTAGCTCCCCTGTTTATTTGATCCCCAATTTCGTTTAAACTGAGAAAAGATTTTTTCAACACATTTCTAAACATAATAGTTTTAATAAGTCATTTCTAATAACTGATTTATTTTATCTTTGCCATGATGACAGTAAATAATATTTGACTAGATATTCTTCAAGACACTTCTATACAGCTTTAAGTGACATTTAACAGCTTAACTTGGTTAATTTGGTTAACTAGGCAGGTTTGGGTAATTAGGCAACATCATTTGGGAAATATATATATATATATATATATATATATATATATATATATATATATATATATATATATATATATATATATATATATATATATATATATATATATATATATATATATATATATATCAATAAAAAATAAATAAATAAACTATATATATATAAATTAATTAATCCTAAATGTAATTGGAAAACAATCTAAAGACACAACTGGAGTGATGCTAAGATAATTCATTTGCATGAATATTAATTATTAATTTAATTTGAATGAAATTCTAAAGACAGTTCTATCGAATACAAAAAGATGTTTTATAGAATTATCTTTTGTGTGTTGTCTTCCACCCGACTCTTGGCCGAGAATTAGGTTTATTAAATCTAACCTCACTGCCTCATCCCTTCTTTTTGCTTCATGCAAAAAAAATCTATCAGGATCCATGCTTAGCCTAACCAAGATCACCATCCTATTATTTAAACTTTGTTTTGTCGACTTGCAAACTCACTGCATGCCGACACCTTCCATAAGCGGCGTGTGCATATTCAAAACCAGGACTTACACCGGGAGCAGAGCAGCGCGTCTGCGTCAAGCAGGAGCGGCGTGTGAGGTGCGCGGGTATGTTTCTTTACTGCGCAGACGCTCAGTTTGCTTTTTGATTAAACTACATTGCTTTCACCAGCGTTGGTTCGTTTGCACATAGAGAACAATGTCTTTATTCTGGCGTTACCACTCTTAATAAATACACTTGCATATTAAGTAAATCGAATCTCAAAGCATTTACTGGGGGACTGGCAATCTTTACTGGGGCACGTGCCCCAGTAAATGGGGTCTAGCGACACCCCTGCCCACCACTAATTTTAATATAGATAATATTTTTAGGCTTGTTTTTTTTCCATTATGTTATTTAGAAATTGAGCTTGCAGTTTTGCCTGGTTTAATATAAAAATATATATTTACATATAAAAGCAAATGGCATGCACAGACCTTCAGTGCAGAGCAACACAGAGAGCAAACTGGGACTCACTCACACACATGCACAGACACACACACACACAAACGGATCTCACATCTTTCTCTGAGTCGCTCGGACGTCTCTTTCTCTCACACACACACACATGCACACACTCATTTGGATTACAGAGTGGTCACAAACCTTCGAATGAGAGCGGCACATAAGCCTCAACAGAGCGCTTGAACTGCAGTGAAAATCGGCACCTCAGCAGTGCAGCAGTTGTATAATTGTGAATGTCGTCTCTGTGGCCGTTCTAGCTGGATGGGACACGGTAGCAAACCGCATGTTTTTTTAATGATAAGACTTAGTGCTCTGCCTCATGAAACAGCTCCAGGTACTCAATTTTTAACAGCTCGTCTTTATGTGGCATAAAAACTCTGCAGAGATCCCTGGCTGACTCTTAGTTTTATGGGACCGACCCGAATGCTTGTAGAGCAGAGGAGTTTCATTGCCTCTCGACTAAACAATCCGGCGAGATTATACAACACAGACTCGTCAAATTCGCTGTATGTGGGACAGGAGTCCTTATGTGAACTCAGCATGAGTATATTGCTTTTTCGACCACAACAGTGCTTCTTTAAAACTCAAGACTAATTAGGCAAACCAAGAAAGAAATATGTCTGATAAGAAATGCTCAGAAATTTGAAAGATATTAATATTGCAGGGTTTTTTAGTTGGACTCCTGAACTCTACTAAGATGTGTTTTTAGTCTGTCTAAAATGCATCACAAATTATTTAAAGCGTTTTTTAACAAATCCTACAAAATTCAAAGACAAACTTCTGAAAGCATGGCTTTTGCTGAGACTTGTCTGTGAAGATGTTCCAGTGGAAACAGATTTGGTCTGAAATATATACCTCTGATTATGCATGCTCAATTTCATGTAGGTTTTTCCATTTCTGTAGCTGACTGCAGTTCATAATGTAATTCAAGTATGAGTGTACTAATCAGTGTTGGCTAAGTTACTTTTAAAAAGTAATCAATTACAAGTTACTGATTACTACTCAAAAATTGTAATCTGATTACATTACTAGTTTCTTCATGTAAAAGTAATCCGATTACTAATTACTTTACTTTGAAGTTACTTTTAAAACATAAAATACACCTATAAAAATACAAAATAAACTGCAGCTCTTTCGGTAATTTAATATTCACTGAAAAACATTACAATGGGGGCAGCATGGTGGTGCAGTGGGTAGCACAATTGCCTCACAGCAAGAAGGTTCCTGGTTCGAGTCCTGGCTGGGTCAGTTGGCATTTCTGTGTGCATGTACTCCCAGTGTTTGCGTGGGTTTCATCTGAGTGCTCCGGTGTCCCCCACATCAGTCCAAAAACATCTAGTATAGGTAAATGTGTGCAAGAGTGTGTGGATGTTTCCCAGTGATGGGTTGCAGCTGGAAGAGCATCCGCTGCGTAAAACATATGCTGGATAAGTTGGCGGTTCATTCCCCTGTGGCGACCCCTGATTAATAAAGGTACTAAGCCGAAAAGAAAAAGAATGAATGAACATTACATTTGGTTTAACACAGCAGCTTGACATATTTAAAAGGCTTAAAGAGTTCACCCAAAACTTCTCCCATCATTCACTTTTTCCAAACCAGTTTGTCTTGTTTTTTTTTAAAGAGCCCATATTATGGCTTTTTGAAAATGCCCTTCCATGTAGTGTGTCACACAGCTCTAAGTGAAGTGAGATATCCAGCTAAGGCTTAAATCTGTAAGTGTACAGTGTTTAAAACTATTGATTCATCTATAAAAGAGTCGACTCATAGTGCTTCAAACGAGTCTTCTTGATAACGAGTCATTAGGTGTTTCGCGATGACGCAGCTACGAAACACAAGTAGTTGCACGCGCAAGCCCGGGAGATTTGAAACCTGCGGCCCCGCCCACTAACAGAAAAAAGTCACACACACACACAGAGAGACACACACAGACACCGGTAGAATGAAGTCACGCTGTGCAGATGGAGATTATTGACAGTTCACCCAAAGATGAAACCTTAGCATATAGCCTAGCCTTGAGCAGATCGAGAGCCTCTGGAAACTACCTGCTTACAAAGAAGACTTCATCAGTTTGTTAAAGGAAGGATCGGTAAAGACTGTCAGAACAAGGATCAGTGGATCATGAATCAGTTTCTTCCCCCATTTCACCAGTGTAAGTACGTGCGATTAAAATTATTGCCTCGTTTACTCTATCTTGCAAATTATGCATTTAGTTGTGTTTTGTTACTTGTAACCGCGTGTGCTGTATCAGGTTAACTCTTTATATTCTCATATCGCGTGTAAAGCCACGTTGAAAACGCGACGCGTGCCGCTTTGTTTATGGATAGTCAGCTATGTGTGTGTGTGTAATGTGTGTGTGTGTGGCTCCTCTGAGGACGGTCGTTTGTGTGAGTGTCTCCTCTTAGGAGGTTGATGTGTGTGTGTGTGTGTCTCTGAATAGGGTAAAGCTCTAGGCAAAGGGTGATCAAATGGGACCCGTTTGTAAAGTGAGGAGGTGTCGCCGCCGCGCCGTCTCTATTCTGGACGCGCCGGCCCTGTGTGTGCGTGTGTGTAAAAAGAGCAAGTAGACTGCTAGGACATATCCTCGCCAGTTCTTGGACTTTTTGCTTGATAAAATAGTTAGTCGTCAGTATTTTCTAGTCCATCGTCTGCATTTACATTCACCCACTGGCAGCCAAAATCCACTATGAAGCGTGTGTGCACTGTGACTACTTTTATATTGTTGATAATCTGCTGGGCATTTCACTCTGTCTCGCCCTGAAGCCTGTCAGTGTCGTCGACCAATCGCAGCAGCCTGTCATTGGTCCAATCAGCGCAGATTAGCTTCGCGCTGAGGACGGGTTTGGGTACAAATGAATCGCTGAACGATTCATATGGGAGTCGTTGGGATAATTAGGTAAAAATAAATGCATATTATAAGACCATCAAAGTGTTGTTTGACCTTGCATGCATATTAGACTGTTGTTGGAGACCCTTACAACCTAAATATGACCCTATTTCATCTATAATATGGGCTCTTTAACACAATAGGCATGGAGAAAACTGGAGACCAGTAACCATTGACATCCATAGTATGACAAAGCACTCCAGTGTTTGGGAGTTCTGTGTTTGTCTGAGGTAATTAGTCTACCTAAATGTAAGGTACCTAAAAGTATGAAGCTGATTGGTCAATTCTTGTCATGTGACTCGCGATTTTCAACTGGTGTGCCTGGGAAATGCCAGCGTGCACAATATGCGCTCTCAATATGCATGTGCAAAAGATGAGTTATGTGAACTGCCCCATAAGCAGCTGTGCTTCTCTTCACATTCAGGAGATACCTTTATTACCTTTCCTGCACAAAAATTAAATTTAGCCTGTTTAGGCTGAGTTGAGCCGCTGTGTTTTTGGACGCCGGTGTCCTCCTTGGTGACGAGCTTTGTCATAGAAGGCTTTCTGTCCAAGTGCTTGAATAAGTTGCTGGTCGAGTTAAAAACAATGGAAAGTTCTTTAGAGACTGGACAAAGACTGCATTTCACAGCAATGTTTTTGTTTTTACACTCGATGAAATCAAAGTAATGTCTTTATTTCCACTTGAAGAAGCAACCACTGTCGACAGCATCCATTTCAGCTCACGTTATCCTGCTATTTAATGCTCTAACTGACGTTACAGTGGAAAACGTTATTTAAAAGAGGTGATGTTTTCTTCTAAAAACTATATTTGTAACGTAAGTAATGCAATTGCACTGTCTTTAGTAACTGTAATCAAATTACACACATTTAAAATGTAATTTGTTACATTACTGTGTTCCTCGAAAATGTAATAAGAATACAGTAACGTGGTATTGTGGAACGCGTTGGGTATTAGTACCAGAGTTGGGTATTGTGCGAACACCCAACTCTGGTACTAATACTATTATAGTTTGAATTAGGTTAACTTGGTTTTACCAACAGAATTGTTGACATTTTTGCAGATTTATTAAAAAAGAAAAACTGATATATCGCATGGTCCTATTTATTCAGACCTTTGCTCAGTATTTAGTAGAAGCACCCTTTTGATCTAATTCAGCTGTGAGTCTTTTTTGGTAAGATGCAACAAGTTATTTACACCCGGATTTGGGGATCCTCTTCCATTCCTCCTTGCAAATCCTCTCCAGTTCTGTCAGGTTGGATGGTAAACGTTGATGTACAGCCATTTTAGATCTTAGATTTTAGAAGTCAGGGCTCTGGCTGGGCCATTCAAGAACAGTCACTGAGTTGTTGTGATGCCACTTCTTCGTTATTTTAGCTGTGTGCTTAGGGTCATTGTCTTGTTGGAAAGTAAAACTTTGGCCCAATTTGAGGTCCTGAGCACTCTAGAGAAGATTTTTTTCCAGGATATCCCTGGCTGCATTTATCTTTCCACCACTCTGCCATAAAGCCAAGATTGGTGGATGGTTGGAGTGATGGTTGACTTTTTGCAACTTTCTCCCATCTCTGCATCTCTGAAGCTCAGCCACAGTGATCTTTGGGTTCTTTTTTACCTCTCACCAAGACTCTTTTCCCCCGATAACTCAGTCCGGCCAGCTGAAGAAAAGGTTCTGGTCATCCCAAACATCTTCCATTTAAGGATTATGGAGGCTATTGTACTCTCAGGAACCTTAGGTGCAGCAAATTTTTTTGTAATCTTTAACTAAATTAGAATTAGAAGTGCATCCATGGTGTAATGTGATGGGATGCTGACAAGGAAGTGTGGATCCAAATGCAGGTTTATTCAACATAGAATGGTCAGGCAAGCAACAGTCAACACGGGCAAACAGATGTATACAGGCAAATCCAGAGTCGTGGTCATATAACAGGCAGATGGTCAAAAGGCAGGCAGCAGAGAACGTAAAAAAACAAAACAACAAAGCAAGGGTCTAATGAGTCAAGGCAAGGAAAACGTGTCGTAATGTTCACAAACAGATAAGCAAGACTGTAAGTGTGTAATCAATGGAATGAGGAACTGGTGTGTGTGAGCGGTGCATGTCTGGATATGTAGTCCATGTAACGGCGGATTTGTAGTTCTTTAGCAATCTGCATTTTTACCAGCGATCTGCAAGGATTGGATCACTGGTGATTGCAACACATGGAAACTATAGCTGAAATAAAATTATGTTTTTTTCAATATTTGTTTTTACATTTTTGTTTTTATATTGTTTATATTTTTTAGATTCAATCTTCTTTTATGTTTCAAGTTACAGAAATGTTTTTAAACAGTTTTAGGGTTTTTAGACAACTTCTGAACGTATAAACAGAATTTTTGCAATCTAAAATAATTGTGTGTAATTACAACAGGGTTGACAAAATAATCTAAGAAGTTCACATGAATCTGAAAAAAAAAAAAACGATGGAAAACAATGCTTGCCAGAATGGTTGCTGACAATATCAGTTCAAGAAAAACACAGGTACGCTGATGCATACTTAGCTTGTGTGTTATTGTCAAACATCAAGCTTTAAGAGGAGTAGCAGTAACTGTTATCTGCACATACCGTATGCCATTAAACCCTTTTTGTAAGTCTGTTAGTTGCTATAAACATGTCAAAGTATATAAAACTTTATAAACTCACACACTATGACAGTTCAGCCAGAAGGGAAAACTGACTGCAGAAGATGACAATTTAATGCAGTTGTTCTCAACTGGCTCTGCTCCATATACAATACATAATGTAGTCTTTGCCTATTTTTTTTTTATCTTGTATAGTTTTTATGTCACACAGAAAAGTCCATGCTGCCAATATTATTAACCTATATGAAGTGATGAATGAATCTGCAGAGTTTGAACAATAAAAAACACTGTAAGCATTTCCACCTACATTTGAAAGCATTTTATTTTGCTGTCTAGGCACGATTGTGGTTAGTTGCACTTTGTTGTTTGCTAATGAGGTCATATTATCCTATAAAAACTCAATAAAACTCTCAGTCTGAAGCTCCAGAATACTTAGGAAATGTTTTATACCGTGCTGTAAATGCTCATTTGGGGGTGAAAGCAAAAGCACAATGTTTATGTGTGTAATTCTTTAAATGCAAATGAGCTGCTTTTCTCCACCTCCTTTCCAGAAAAGGGCGGTGCCTTCAAAGCTCATGCTTCAGATACTCTTAGAACAACAAACATGGCATCTTCATAAGATTTCAAGCCTCGACTATTGATATATGGTTTAATGAGTGCACAGACAATGCGTGAACACAAAAAGTCGACTGCCATACAATATTCCATGAATATTAAACCAAGTTTTCATTTTTCTTCAGCTGTCAAATACAAATGACAAAGGTAGAGTTTACTCATTCAAATATGTTGTTTTTTGCAAGCAGCATGTGGCTTATAGTTAAGTTTTTACCTAAGTATCCTATAGTTGGCTTAAAAAAATTGTCATCATGATGCATTTGGCAAAAAAATATTATTACATTATACATCATAAGTGTTACCAATCAAATTGCAGGATACTTTAAAGGGCTATGAAACTCCCCTGTCTCAGCAGGGTGTTTTCACACCTCTAGTTTGAAAAAAGTCAGGAAAGTGGGTGAGTCCATCTTTGTTTAGATAGGAGTTTCAAGTGGCGAAAGAGAGAAGGGTTTGCTTGAAAAGGGGAGTTTCATTACATGCACTACAGCTGATTTTCACACCAATAAAGCCTGATTTATACTTGCGCCTGGCGCTGCATCACACACCTCCACTGACTGCGCGCGCACCTCACGAAACAGACAAGGCTTTTATAATTGACACGTTCGCCATTGTGATACTCTTTAAAACGACAGGGGGCGGTGAAAAGAAACCCAGAGTAAAATCAGACAGATAACCATAGAAGTAGGAAGTTTATAGAACTACATTAATACATTAATTCCGGAACTACATTAACATCATTAATATCATTCAAGATTTTTAAACTAAATATTTTTATTATTTTTAATGATTATAAAGATTTTTATAATCATTTAAGATTTTTAAAAATCAAACTTTGATGCATCACTTGCACTTGTTTTACCTATTAAAGTTTGATAAAATATTAATGACAACAGAACATGGGTTGCACTACAAATATATTTTTTATTATAGAAAGAATAAACCATTATCACCAATAAAGTGCAAAAAAGCTGGGCATCAGTATGTTGTAAACCGAGAGCTTCAAATTGTTTTTTTCAGTTATCAAATATATAATTTGTTCCTTAATTTTAGTTTTGTAACTATTAAAATATCTTCAATTCAAAATGAATGATGAAAAAACATATTTCTGTAATCGAATAATCTGTTTTGGCTTTAACAAACTTATCCCTCAGGTTTTTCCAAACTTTTACAAAAACTTTCCTCCTTTCCCACGGGTGTTGCATATTCTAGCCAAGACTTATTAGCCATCTGGTTCTTCCTGTGATCACGCATGGACGGCTCATAAAGATGTCTGTACAGGCGTACCTGTTTCAGACTAAATCTTTTCAAAGTGATTCATGTTTGACTCAAGTGAAATGTGGTGCCGTGCGAACTGTTCACTTGAATATCAAATAATTTAGTGCACTCCACCAGACGAAATTATGTCGCATGCACCCTAAGCAAACCTCCGCAAACACCGCGATGATGTCACATTCGCCGCGTACACTCAAGCGAACTAGCGGATGCATCGAGTAATAACTAGGCTAAACACAAACACAGATACAGGGGAGATAGACAGTAATTCAGAAAGCAGCATTTACAGCAAATCTGAGGGGATACAGGGAAAATCTGGAGGAATTTCCATAATTTTGTAGTGATATTACTGTAAACTTAGGAACTAAATCATTTTGATTAAGGTATATCTTTAAAAATTTGAAAGAGTACAGCTGACGATACTAACTAACTTTACCATCTGAATAAACATAAACAAAGAACACTGATCACACACTTACCAAATCTGTAGAGACAGGACAATCGATACCAACTGGAGCTGCGTTTTTTTTAAAGGAGACGAGCGGTAAATCCAGATTTCTCGGGTAAAAAATGTTTCTTACAAACATATTTTTGTCACGTGTTAGCAGACCACTGTAATCCACACATGCGGGTCCATACGCGAGCTGTACTCTCATAGCAGGGAAATGTAAACAAAACCTTCATTGCGGCACATTTATAAATGCAACACTGACGACCCATGTCTACATACAATTCTTCTTCTTCCACTTGTTTTAATTACGTTTGGCAACACAATGTGGCGTCTCTTTACCGTCTGAACACTGCAACAGTTAAAAAGAGTCTTCGAAGCTATCATGCATATTAATGAAGTTGCACCTCATTCACAATAGAGTGCGCTGATTGGTTTGAACCAAGTCTTTCTCGTGAAGTAATCATGAACACTAGAAGACGTCACGTTGTACCGGCCGGTACAGACATCCAATCTCCACACTGTCATTTACACAAAGATTTCAGCGCCGGGACGTAGCTTCAAATTTTCTTTTCAAACCGGAAGAACGAATTTGCCTGAAATAATTGCCTGAAAAAACAACAAATTTTCACTTGTTAGTGAAATATATGCATCCTAATAGTGTTTTTAGCAACGTGGGACACAAATGTGACTGTCAACATCTCAAAAAATGTGTTTTGGTGTTTGGATTTGCAAAAACAAAAACAAGATTGCTCTTGACGTTCCTCCGGTTATGTATTTTGCTGTCCCGAGAATTGTAGACCTGGGTACATATCCGCAATGAGCCTGGGTTGCAACAAGCATATTTTGTACACAAAGACAATACAATCATGCAACTAGATTGTCTTTTCATATGCAAAATCAAGCGTGCATATTTATAAGGGTTTATGTTCACGTACCTGCATTTCTGTCCTTAATTACCTCGTCTTTGCTGTGAGCCAGTACACATAATATGGAAGAATATCTAGAAAGCACTGCAAAATTTAATCAAAGCTGCTGGTTCCTATTTAGAAACCTCAAAATATATCTACAAGAGCAAGTGATATATGAGAAAGCAAGTTGTTTCAAATCACAAGGACAAATGTTGAGCTTTTCTGAAGCTTAAATTGATTTTGTGAGGTGCATGTGTGTGTGTAAGCATTGATCGTTTAGAAATCGCATGCACTGGGTCAATGGAGGGATTTTATTTTGATTTGAGCTCACCACAGGTTTCTTTGTGAATAAATAATCATTGCATTAGTCGTTCTAAAGAAAGTTTCTGCAGGCACCTTGGCTGTCAGCGTTTCCTCTAATTGCCGTTATTGTGAGGTAAATGGTCAGTAATTGCACTGATGTCTGTGGTAGTTAAATCAAGTGAGGAAATCAGGGCTATTTTTTGTTGAACTCGAAGGACTGCTTTTGTGTGAACTTTTTCGTGTGTCAGTTGCTATTATTATGCATGGAGACAGGGAATTATCAGGCTGTCAGCAGTACAATTCTCACTTGCCGTGCAGCATGATGTCCATTGCTCTGTTCTCCTTATATATGGATATATTTGTTTGAAATCACCCTATATTTGTTGCTTACTAGTTCACAGCCATACTCAATATAAAATAACATCTGGACTCTGTGACATGCTGTTGTGTGCGTTTCATTTTGCTGTGGAAGTCCAACAATGTAAAGCTATATCCAGTCTTTTAATGGTCATGTAATGCCCATGAAAACATAAACCTTCTCTGTTTACACAGAGAAAAATCCAAACAAAGGAATTATGTCAGTAAACGCCAAAAGTTCATCCGCCGTCTCACCGCTTAAAGGATTATAACAACTTTGCAGCTAAAAAAACACATTTCTGTATAGAAGAATTAATATAAGTGCTTCTACAAAAATCTGCACAGTTGCCCTTTTAAACCCTGAAAACTGCCCTGTTGACTTACACTGAATGTTCATTTATAATAAATGGGATTATAATTTTTTTTGCTTGTTTTTACAAACCGAGGGATGGGTTTAAATTATGATTATGGTAAATGACGGCATTACATGCAGGATGTTAAAAGAGCTGACCTTTTGTTGAACCTAGAATATATATTTTTTAAGGAAACTGACTAAAAGCTTACTTTATTTCATGCCAGTGGAAAGCATTTGCTCAAATATTCTAGCAATATGTGTGTCACTTTTGGTAAAGCAATGAGAGATCTGTCTCTTTCTGCTTCAATGCACAGAGGGAGAGATTTTAAGCATCAGTATTGAGTCATGCTGGCCAGACCTTCAAAATAAGGTCTGTCCAGAGGACAAAAAAGACACCACTATGATATCATTATAAACAATGACCAAATATTTAGCTGATGTTTGATTTAAAAATGCTTTGTTTTTACAGAAATATTTCTAATATCAGTTAAAATTAGTTTGCCAAAAGTTATTTATTTTTCAGGGGTCGCCACAGCAGAATGAATCGCCATCTATTCAAAACATATGTTTTATGCTGCAGATTTATGCAACTGCAACCCAGTACTGGGAAACACCAATACACTCTCACTTTCACACACACACTCATACACTACAATTCCCCTGCAAGGTGATAATAGTTTCAGATTTTTCATTAGTTTTAGTTTCTTTTTCGTTTTGACTTTTTGTTTTCATATTCAGTTAGTTTTAATTAGTTTTTAGAGGCAGATTTACTAGTTTTTATTAGTTTCTATATTTTGAAATTGTTTAGTTTATTTTTTATTAGTTTCAGTGTTAGTTTTAGTTTTTTTTTTTTCTAAATAAGGATATTTGTTGTGTGCAAGATTCAAAATCAACAGAATAAATATTGTATATTAAAAACTCAGCCATACATTTGCATTCAGAGGACACATGAACACGATCATCTACCATCTACCCATCCTCAAATTCAAATACAACGGCCCACAACATAGCAGCCCTATGTACAATGTGTGCAAGGCTGCTTCTGAGGTTAGACACACATTAGTGATGGGAAGTTCAGATCTTTAACGTGGATGTTAGGACTCAACATACCAAAATCATGTAGTCAGCAATAGTAATTTCAGTCAGTTAAAACATCACCATGATCTAAAAAATGTCTTACAGCAAAGTTTTGCAACCCAACTGAAGCATGATTCACCTATTTAAACTCAATTATGATTTTCTGTTATGAAATAAACTTAAGTTTTTTTCACCAGATCCTCTTATTTAAGCCCTCGGTTTACCGTGGTGCAGTTGTTCAAGTTTAGTTCAGTCACAGCAGGCTGTCATGTACTGTTTGTGTTTGATTCACTGAATTACGCATGCGTGGTATTATCGGTTCACCGGTTCTCAAATTTGATCTCAGTGTAACATTACTGTTCTAATAACTGAATAAGAGTATATATTGGATTATTTAGAGTCAGAGGGGGTATTAGGCTTGTTAAAAAGTAAGTAGTTTGTGGTTAAGGGCTTACTGGAGACGTGAATCGTTTCAAATTGTTTCAGTTCGATCTGGTGAACTAGTTCACTTAGAAGATCCGGTTAAAAAGAATCATTTGCAATCGCGATATAGTAATAAAACCCATTATTGGGCACAAACGTGTTAAAGTAATAGTTTTAAGTCTCTGTATTTAATGCTGTCACCGTGATGCTGTCATGTTTACTAGTTGTACAGCATGTCTTTGGACTGTGGGGGAAACCAGAGCACCCGGAGAAAACCCACACCATCACAGGGAGAACATGTAAACTCCACACAGACATGCCAATTGACCCAGCCAGGACTCGAACCAACAACAGTGCTAACCACTGAGCCAAACCTGCAATTAGTCTCAAGCATTAGCTTAGAGTGAATTCTTGAATTCTTTGAAATGTGGCTGCAAAATGTCGTCTGCTCCTGAACAATAATGCCGAGTTCAGAGTGCACGATTTTCAAAGTAGTTGTGTCATAGATGTTTTCACACTGCATGACTATCTGGCGTAGTATTCCATCGCTGCTGTGTTTTTTGTGTGTAGTGTGTAGTTTTTCCTCTATTTCTTGGGTTCAAATAGACCAAAAAGAAGCCCTTTTAACTTCAAGAGTTCACACTTGATCACAGCTGATGATTGATTATAACGCGTGTTTGGCATGCTGTCTCGGGAGAGAGCCCTGAGCTTATAAGTTCCTCGAGCCCAGGGCACCCTCCCGTTGCAGGGCGAGAGGGGAGTATGAGCTCAGGTAGATCTCGAAACTCCCCTGCTGTAGTAGCTAATGAGCAGATAGTGATTGCTCTTAAGATATAACCACGTACAAGGAGCATGTCTATGATTTGGATTAGTCAATTGACCTAAGATGAGTGTTTTTGGATGGTGGGACAAAACCGGGGGGCCCAGGGGAAACCCACGTGAGCATGGAATGAACATGTAAACACCAAACAGAAACGTCGGCTGGCGTGGTAAGGACTAGAACCAGTGATGTTCTTGCTGTGAGGTGACAGTGCTAACCACTGGGCCACTGTGCCACCCATCTAGGAAAGGAGGAGGAGTAGGGGTTGAAGGGGGGATTCTTCAAAATGAAGATGGCTGTTATATGGAACTTAGGGTATTTATAGTGGCTTAGTAATCGTCTGATTGGTGAATCATGAATTGGCTAATGCAGGACCAGCTGTGTTCAATCATAAACATGTGATCCTCTTGAAATTAGTTCATAAAGAAACCTCACTTCTCGTATTATGTGATTGTTACTCATCTGAATGAGCACCGATTTGCCTGTGATTTCAAACATTTACGAGTCAAATTTGGGGCTAAAATCATGCAGTCTAAACTCTGCATAACTCACAGTAAATATTCCCTGTCCTTTGAAGAGAAGCAATATGGGGCAACTGACAGTAATCTTTAATAAAGTCGTCAAAAAGAACCACATCCAAAACATCTGCTTGACAAGGTCGTCCACCATAGCTGAATTGGTCACAGGACTGCGCCACATGACTAAAATGCATCATCGACTTCTAAATCCTCCGTTTTCACCAACATAGGCTCATTCTGAAAACGTAGCCCTATATACATATCTGGAGATCGCAAATCATGTAGCCAGAAGTACGTATGGCTGCATTTAGTCTTGAAAATGAAGGCTACGGGCCGGTATTCCTTTTCGTGCTTTCCAGTTGACTCGCTTAACTCCGTATGGACGGCTTTCCCGCTGTTACCAGTTTGTCCAGTAGCTCACCTTGTACGTCAGAGGATTTGAAACACAGAGAGGAGCTGACAACGATGATGGGATTCGAGTCCAGCGAAGGATGATTCAAGAAAGTGGGTTAAACAGAAGCCAAAAAATTAAATAATCAAGTAAATAACAGGGTGAGAATGTGGTAAAATCAGGTAAGGGCTTTTCTTTTTCTGGATTGCTTTTTAAAACTGTCGATTGGCTGTTACTGTTAATCAGTGCTTTTGAAAACACTATTGAGTGCTGCGGGTGGGTCAGTTGATCGGTCAGCCAGTCAGTCGACAGTGGCCTCAGGTGGATTTACGTAAGAACAGCAGGTCACGAATGGCACTTGTGAGAGAAATTTGAGATCTCAAAACATAAACAGCTGCCTCTGGTGGATTCGCAAAAACAAAAACTGCAACAAAACATACCTCCTGGAATGTATGTGGCGCTCTCCAGAAATGTATATAGCGGTACGTTTTCAGAATGAGCCTGGGTTGATTTTCACTGTCTACAATGCAACACGAAAATGCCATTTTCAAATATATCCACTTTGGACACTTTCAAAAAGAGACCTTTTCATTTCCGAAAAACGCCATCTCCGTGTGGACAGAAGGCCAAAAGGGAGAGAGAAATATGCGTTTTTAAATGAAAACGTATTAGTGTGGACGTGACCTTGCTTGTTTTATCACTGCTAAATTCATAATATGGGAAATCTGAGCAATCACTCTGTTTCTGTGTTCAAATCCCCAACGTTGCTTATGAGTAATAGTTTGCAAACACACTAATAAGCTCCATCCTCAGGCTTGTATCATAATAAACAGTGTTCGGATGTTTACAGTCATCCTTTGTGACATCATATTGTATACGTTTATTTAAAGCAATAAACAGTGAAGGTCTCATTAACCGTGACATACTTGCATGTTGAATATCTTACGTGGGAAGTACCATGAACAACATTTCTGATAAACATTGCTGAGCAGTTTCTTTATCAAATGTTTGTCTGGGGAGCAGAAGTCCTGGCTCAAAGCTTCTAATTAACTGCTGTGTCTAATTAATCAAGGAAATTGCCGCCGTAGGCTATCACCAATGATTCATAAATGCGCTTTCAGCAAGGGGTACGTAAGAGTCGCCTCAAACTCTGTGTGAACTGTATTCGGGAGAGACCAGTGGCGACGTTGTGATGGATTGATTTGTTGTTGTTGAAAAAGACGGACAAGAGATCAACTCCCCGAGGACAGTTTTATTGCGCAGTGACTGGACTTTCAGGGCACTGCAAACTAATTAGTGTTCTTAGCTCTCTTTTTATTGTATCTGCTTAGTTTCTTCTTCTCAGTGCAGCGTGTGATTTAACTCGTTTATAGTTCAGACTTGGGATTCTGCACTTGTTTGCTTGTTTGTGATGTTCCTCATTTGCATGTCACTTCAGATAAAAGCATCTGTTAAATGAATGCTTTTAATGTCTCCGATATTTCTTCCACAATTCCTTAGTGGGCAGTTGTTGACTTTTAGTTAGGCCAATAAAACGAATGTGGATGGCAGATTTTTTTTTTCTTAGAGGAATTTTATGGTCACTGAGTTTGTGATGATTCTGCTGACTTTGCATTTGAAGATTGTGTATACAGTATATATCAAATAACTAATCAGACTTATCTCTAATATTTATCTCTTTTTGGAGGCTTCTAGTCGTGTCTAGAGACTGATGTCGATCTCACTCTCGTTTTCCTTCGGATTACACCCTTTTTATCAAGGCTCGCCACAACAGATTGATCTGCCCTGGTCGATCTGGACAAAGTTATATATGTGTATGCGATTTACACACACACACATACAGTATGCATGTGTATACAGTTCAAGTCAAAATTATTATGCCTTTATTGAAATTTTAATTATTCATCCATTTTTCTTCAACTTAGTCCCTTTATTCATTAGGGGTTGCCACAGCGGAATGAACCGCCAACTTACCCAGCATATGTTTTACACAGTGGATGTTCTTCCAGCTGCAGCACAGTACTGCGAAACATCCATACACACTCACATTCACACACATACACTACGGCCAATTTAGTTTATTTAATTCACCTATAGCGCATGTATTTGGACTTGTTGGGGAAACCGGAGCACCCAGAGAAAACCCAAGCGAACACAGGGAGAACATGCAAACTCCACACAGAATTGGCAACTGGACCAGCCGGGACTTAAACCAGTGACCTTCTTGCTGTGAGGTAATCGTGCTAACCACTGAGCCACCGTCCCGCCCATAAATTTTTATTATTTTTTAAAATATTTCCTAAGTGCTGTTAAGCGGAGAGAAGATTTTTTTTTCAACACATTTTAAACATAATAGTTTTAATAAGTAATTTCTAATAAATAATTGTTTTAGTCTTTGCCATGCTGACACTACATAATATTTTACCACTTATTTTACAAGATACTAGTATTCAGCTTAAAGAGAAATTTAGATCGCACTATTATGTTTTTCTCTTCTTTTTCATTCTTTTATAACACATTTTATCTGTTTTTATGCTTATTTATTTTATTTTTAACCATTTTTATTATTTGTTTTTATTTTTCTTATACTTGTTTCTTTTATTCCTGTTTGTGTAAAGCACTTTGAATTGCCACTGTGTATGAAATGTGCTATATAAATAAACTTGCCTTGCCTTGCCTAACTAGGTTATTTAGGTTAACTAGGCAGGTTATGATAATTAGACAAATTATTGAATGACAAAAAAATTCTAATTACTCAAGTGGGCTAATAATATTCATCCTACTTTTTTACACTAAAACTGCTTTTATTTTATTCTAACTATACTGAAATTAGACATTTTTTCCAGAAGAAGAAAAAATATTTAGAAAATACTGTGAAAAGTAGAATGAAAATTTCCTAGGAGCGCTAATAATTTTGACTTCAAGTGTATAAATATGATATTTAGAAAATTCACTATTCTGGAAAAAAAAAAACATTTTTAAAGACCACCTATTATGGCCCCTAAGTGACCTTCCATGCAGTGTAACGCAGCTCTGAGTGAATGAAAACATCCAGCTGAGGTTTAAATCTGCAAGTTCACCGTGATTAAAAATATTGATTCTTCAATGAAATAGTTGACTCACAGTCGAATAAATGGATCTTGTTGGGTTTGGATCTTTTACTTGAACGCTTTGACGTCACCAAATATGAAGTGCCGGTACCGGTAAAATGTGAACGCGCTTTTCCCTTCAGACACTAGCGGACCGCGGGGGATTGCGGGACTGATTATGACAAGAAAATTATACGATCACTAACAGATGGAGATTCGGCTGAGAGGAAAAAAGGGTTTATTTACACAACAACACCACAGTATAGCCAACCGTGTGCTGTGTTTGTCCCTGTCATTTTTGAGGATTGATGCAATAACCTATGCTGCAATGCTTCTTCCTTTACTGATTTAAATATGTTTCTAAACACCTGATCCTCTGCTGTTTACCTGTGCTATGGCCACTGTCAGCTATTCATCACACGCGCGGTGCGGTCAATTTTCAAAATAGTTTAACTTTTGCCACTGTGTTATTACTTAGGGTCAGGCATGTGCACAGGTATGGCTCAACCTGCCCCTTTTCCTCTTAAAAGATAAAAGGATAAAAGTGCCCCTTAAAAATGAATAAAAGTGCCTCTTTAGTTCGTGTTCAACAGCGAATCCCCGTCCACCCCATGCTCTTCAGTTCGCGATCTGCACTTTCAGCACATGCTCCACCGAAAGGTCTTTTGGTAATGCAAAATAGGGGCTTTTTAATACATATGATGCTTGGTTATTTATTTTGATATGGAATATCTTCATATATTCATAGCAAAACATATTCTGAGGGCCATCAAATTTAGGTCAAAATTATTTTAAAAAGGGCGACGCAGTGGCACAGTAGGTAGTGCTGTCGCCTCACAGCAAGAAGGTCACTGGTTCGAGCTTCGGCTGGGTCAGTTGGCATTTCTGTGTGGAGTTTGCATGTTCTCCCTGCGTTCGCGTGGGTTTCCTCTGAGTGCTCTGGTTTCCCCCACAGTCCAAACATGTGTGGTACAGGTGAATTGGGTCGGCTAAATTTTCCATAGTATATGAGTGTGAGTGAGT
Source organism: Danio aesculapii (assembly GCF_903798145.1). Classification (NCBI taxonomy): domain Eukaryota; kingdom Metazoa; phylum Chordata; class Actinopteri; order Cypriniformes; family Danionidae; genus Danio; species Danio aesculapii. The sequence goes on along the minus strand of NC_079442.1, from coordinate 45,073,844 downwards.
GTAAATGAATGTTTCCCAGAGATGGGTTGCAGCTGGAAGGGCATCCGCTGCGTAAAACATGTGCTGGATGAGTTGGCGGTTCATTACGCTGTGGCGACCCCGGATTAATAAGGGACCAAGCTGAGAAGAAAATATGAATGAATGAATGATTAAAAAAATGGTTGGGGAAAGAGTTAAAGGGAACTATAATAATGTTGATGGCTCCCTGGCCATCGGGAAGAAAAAGGCATAGAATTGATGAACTTTTAAATACTTTAATAAACTAATAAACAAAACAAACAGGCTGCAGCAGTCTCTCATGCCGACAATTGGCAAACTGAAAGCAAAACAAAACAAACTCCAAGCCTGGTCCTCTCTCATCTTCGGCTGCTGTATCTCCTTCTTTTAAGATCCAGAGCTCCTCTGTGAGACTCGAGACCAGTGTGGCACACAGGTGACCATTATTAACACTCATGCCACCGGCCTTGTTTCAATCTCATGGCTCTCAGCCCCATCCCACTCACTACAGTGACCTATTATGGCCCTTGTTAATATGTAAAATAAGTCTGATGTCTCCAAAGTGTGTGAAGTTTTAGGTCAAAATACCCCACATATAAATTATTATAGTTTGTTGAAATTGCCATTTTTAATGTATGAGCCAAAACCTGATATTTTTATGTTTGTTGCTTCAAATGCAAAAATGTCATGGCTCTATTTGCAAAAGTAGCTTTGCTCCAGCATCCTAACAATATAAAATTAATCACAATCTCACAAAACATGACAATCTCACTCTATGATAATGTCAAAAGCTGTTCTGCTATATATGTTTGAACCAGAATCAACTTCACATTGCTTTCATATGCAGCATGTTAATGCAACATCCGTGAAAACAGGCAGAGACAATTGTAGCTTTAGCAACATTAGCCTTTCTGAAACAGAAAGCCTTTCTGGCTTTCCTATGTTCGAAAATGGTAATGGCGGACCGCTGCTTGGTGCTAATGGGGAAAGATCTTGACTAATAGGCAGGACTCCCTCTGATGGTGTGTTTGAGGGGAAAATCTGAAACGACTTGTTCTTGGAGACTGTTTCTTATTCATTTGATTTAAAAAAATGAGGGGGTGGATTTTCACCATTACATGCTGGCTGTTTTCACACACTGCAGCCACACAACTGTGTTCAAACACAAAATAAAAGTGATTTTTGCATAATAGGTCCTCTTTAATCATAACTCTTTTGAATTGCATTTAATTGTTTTGTCCTCCAAAATAATAATAAAAAACCTTCAGAGCTTTGATCATAAAACTAAGTATTTAAAGGGGTAGTTCAGCCCAAACTGAATATTCTGTCATCGTTTACTGACCCTTCACTTGTTTGAAACATATTTTATGGAACAAAATCAATGCCAAAAGTTTTAAAATGAAAAGTTTGTCGAATATCACTAACTGAAAAAATAATACATTGAATTAACAACTGCTTGCATTTTAGAGACTTGAATTGCAGGGGTTTGTCTTTTTAGGCCCTGAAATTTAACACAGCTGTTTATTTAAGCTGTGAATATTTCAGTTTAAAGCTCAATTTCATACTTTAATTCAATACTTAATTTTCAAATTCCAGATTTTACTTTTAAAATAGGTAATTCTGTTTAAAAATACAAAGTATAAAATCCAAAAGACAATTTTCAGTACATTTTATTCAGTTCATAAATTCAGCTGTTAAAATTTGAGAGGGCGTATTATGTTAAATATTAAAATATTATGTACTGTCAGTATGGCAAAGACAAAAATGTTTAAAATTGTGCTTTAAATTTAAATATTCACAGCTTAAATAAACAGCTGTGTTAAATTTCAGGGCCTAAAACGACAAACCCCGGCAATTTAGGATGCTTTCACACCTGTGAATCAATTCATTTGTTCCGAAACAGGGATTGAGACGATCTCGGACCGATTGATTTAGCGCGGATCCGAGCGTGATTGCTGAATTCACATATGCCAAACGAACCACGCTAACTGGGCAAACGAGACAGGTTCCGTAACAAAAGTCTAGGTGTGAAAGCACCCTTAAGCCACTAAAATGCAAGCAGTTGTTAATTCAGTGTATTACTTTTTTCAGTTACTGCTATTCAACAAACTTTTTATTTCAAAACTTTTGGCAGTGATTTTGTTCCATAATATTTGAGTTTCTTACTACCGAACAACAGAAAAGAAGATATTTTGAAATAACTAGAAACGGGGAGCCATTGACTTTCATTGAATTCCATTTACTAAGTTTAATGGCTACTGTAAAACCTCACAGTCAACTCTATCATATGAAATGAGTGTAGTTAATTTAATTACCTGAAAGTGAATTCTACTCATTTAAAAAGAGTCTTGAACTCAGTGTTGAAGGTAATGAGTTAATTAAATACCTCATTACTTCAGCTTAAATGGAGTAAGTTCACAGTACTCATATAGATTCGTTTTTTAACTCAAATGTTTTGTTGCAATCAGTTTGCTCAAATGGTTTGAGTTGCCTTAACTTATTGGGTTTTACAGTACTCAGTTAGTTTAAGTTCTCTTCATTTATCGGGTTTTACTGTGGTCAAATTGCTTAATTTACTCAAATGGATTAAGTTCACAGTATTCATTAGGATTTGTTTATGAACTTAAATGTTTGTTGCAATCTGTTTCCTCAAATGGTTTGAGTTACCGTAACTTTTTGAGTTTTACAGTGTATCCCTTCAAATGTAATTGTACTTCCATGACCTGTAAAAGCAAAAAATATCAAATATGATACAAAACCACATGCATTTTGCAAACTGTATAGAGGATTTTTCAGTTTGTATTTAAAATGTTTTTAATGTGTTACCATTTACATATTTTGGTATCATTAATACATAAAAATACATTTATTTATCAAGAATGCTAATAAATTGTTCAAAAGCGGCTTACTTACAAAACTATTATATAAAAAAAGCAACTCTTTTTGACTTTCTATTAATGAAACCTAAAGAAATATGATCATACTTTAAACTAAAGTATATTTCTTTTTATCCTATTGTTTGTTTTATTGTAATTATTATTTTCCTGCTATGTATGTATGTTTTTGTGAATATATGTGTTGTTTTACCTTATTATTTTAGTGTATAGTTATGTTTCCTGATAATTTATTGTAGTATTTTTTTTACTATTATTTGATATATTTTTTTGCTACCTAGGAGAATTTACTGGAATGTTATATAGCATTGCTTTCTGTGCTTGAAACGGGAAAAATGGAGCTTTGAATATTTTTTTTGTTGTACATTTTCTTGCATGTGGCCCACAGATGGACATAAGCATTCGCACATAAACAGAAACATACCAAAGTACTACATGCACATGCTTTAATAGAAATTAGGGCTTTTGTTAGTGCGTGGACACAGATCAGGGACAGACAGGAGGCATTACTGTGATTAAAAAGATGGATTTGCATCGTAACAGCTCTGATGAGACGTGAACATTCCTGTTACGAGTCGTGATGAACTAGTGCAGAATATTAAATACCGGTGTCTGAGCCAGTGTCCTGTCCAGCTGGGGAATCATCCCACCTAAATGAGGTGCATTTTTAACACAATTTACACTATTAATTCTGAGAAGCAGTCACAGGATCTGACAATTTTTTTATCATTCAGTCACGCTCATATCTTTTCAAGCCTCTTTGTGCAGTATAGTATTGCAAATGTCATATAAAAGCATGGAATTTTTTTAAATATAGGTTGTTTTTTATCATTATAAGTTTACTTATGGCATTAGATGGCTTACAAAATAGAGTACAGGTTGTATGGAACATTTATAGGATAAATTCACTGTATCTATATTATATTTTTGGTGAATTATTCCTAATACGGTAAGGTAAAACTTTATTGTCCAAGTTAGTGAAATTTGCCCTCAGCTGCAGTCATCACAAACATGAAAAAAAAACAACAACAATACAACATACAAAAAACAAATAAGTATTTCATCTCCATATATACACACGTAAATAAGCAAAAACAGATACTAAACCAGTCTAAACCACCACTATTATTTAATAGCTTAATGCTCATAGGATAAAAAGAATTCTTATATCTGTTTAATGTACAGCGAGGTACTCTGAACCTTTTCCCCGAAGGTAACAACTCATATTCCTTATAATAATTAGCTCGCTTGTTTGGTGTTGGTACTCATATAATGTCCTGCTAGATCAGTGTTTTAGAGAATTACCAAGCAGTCCAACCAAAACCCTTAAATCCAGCCCAGGATCATTGGAAATAGGCTATGAAAATGTAAAATATGTCGCTCTGGTTACATTTCGTTGCACGTTTCAGGTGACAAATCCAGTAGAGGGCGCTGTTTACATTTTTGTGAATCTGAAATACGTTACTTAGCGTATATTTTGTTGTATGTTTCAGATACGTGCACTACTTTTGCACGTCCTGATCTAAGCCCAACCAATGATGTTTTCAAAAGCAAAGATAAGAGAAAAGTGCCTTGGTTTAGCATTGCTTTTGTGTGTTTTGTGGTATAGTGCTTCACTGGACTCGAACCCAAGTCCTCTGCATTACAAGTACAAAACCGTACAAAGTGACAAATATCAAGCAAACTGACCATGCCACAAAAGTTGCCAATATGGCAATAGATAGGTGAGGCAAACCTATTCCGTTGCAAATAATTATATTGTTTTGTGTTAATTATCTGGTGCTGTGCAAAGAACTGCATGAAAATAGTTATTTATTCATCAATAGTTAATTATTAGTGTGAAAATGAACCAGAGTTGTTGGTATCGTAGTGTTCATCTGCAGTCAAATGTATTTTTTAAAAGGGAAAGTTCACACAAATTCTTTTATTTATTACTCTTTCCTCTCCCTCAAGTGGTTTCAGACCTTTATGAGTTTCTTCTGTTGAACACAAAAGAAGATATTTTGAAAAACCAGTAACCATTGACTTTCATAGTAGGAAAAACAAACACTATGGAAGTCAATGGTTACAGGTTTCCAGCTTTCTTCAAAACATCTTACCTTGTATTTAACAGAAGAAAAAAACTCATAAAAGCTTGAAACAAGTAAAGGGAGAGTAAATGATGACAGAATTTTCATTTTTGAGTGAACTGTCCCTTTAAGTACTTTTTGCAGTGTCTCAATAATATAGTCTACAGGACATATTTCCAATGATCCCATATTGTTATATCCCAAATTAGAGAATGACAATTATTTTAACTATAAAAGATTACAGTGAAACTTTTTGCACGTTACAGCAGTAAGAAAGAAATAGCCCTTGCTTTGAATTTCTCGAGAACATCACTGGTCTTTCTCACTTCTCTGATCAACTCTACCTCACTTCACTGATTGTAGTGGACTTTTTAGCCTTCTAGAGATGTTCAGATTATTTCAGTGTTTCAGCTTTATTCTCCTGCTGCCCAAGTGCTTCAGTCACTTTAGAAAAATCTATAAATCCTTCGAAAGCATTTTCACTGTTAGTTTTCTTGAACAAATGTTGCTAATGTTAAAACATACAACCTTATTGTAAAGTGTCTTAACCTGTAAGACACAAACATGTAATGTGTGTGTGTGTGTGTGTGTGTTGGTTTTGCTATACTTGTGAGGACCAACTATTGAGAAACAACCAATGTTGTGAGGACATTTTTCTTTGTGAGGACATTTTAGGTGGTCCTCACAAATAAAATGCTTTAATGGCCTCCAAAGGGCCTATACTTGATGCTGTGCAAATTTCAGCAAAAGTCCTCACAGCAATAGTAAAACTGAAATTTGGTGTTTAGCCTTGTGTCCGCGAGCTCCCCCATCGGTCACACACGTGTACTGCAATCTTAAATCTCGGGAGGAGGAGCATGAGTGAGAGCGGATTTTTCCTATTGGACGACAGCTCCCTCGCTGGGGAATTTTTGTGATTGGCCATTTCAGTCCCATTACTACACTGTGGAGGGGGAAGAGGAGAGGAATGCCTGAAAGCATGATTAAACTAAACTATATGAGACCGGTTGGCAAACTGAAATGTCATGTTTGTAATACTACCTCACGAAAATTAACCAACTGAAGTCAATTTGCCAATAAACACGTTACTACACGTTTACTACATTAAAACCTTGGTTAATTTACTGCTGGATTTAATGTAATTACATATGAAATTATACATCATTAAAATGGTTCATCAAGACTCCATAATAACACCCTTATAATGTTAAAGTGAATGTAATTCCTATCTGGAGCCTTTGAAAAGCCTTTAGTTTCATACGAGCATCAGCCGCATTAGTGAAAGCACTCCTATATGATCGCCATGACATCGCGTGACAAAACTGCCCCTCTCGACACTCAATGAACAATAATGAAATGTTTAGTGTCTTACCTTGTCTGATGTTATAACTCTAGAAGCTGACTGTGCTGTTTCGTCGCTTTAGTTTCCAGTAAAGTCAAAGATAAACTCTGTAAATTCTCTTTACAAAGCCGTGTCCTGTTTATGAACAAAGGTTCGTTTAAAATGACTCTAGCGAATCAACGTCAATGATTCTAGCGAGTGAATCAGTGAATCAATTAAGCGTTCGTAAAGACGTCCGTTCATTCTAGAAAGCATCGGTTGTTCAAACAAATCAATTCAACTCAACTAATGATTCTGTGATGAAATTGACTCGATTTACTTCACTCGCCGTTTAGTTTCGATATTTTAATGTATAATTTCATGTTTCATCTATATCAATTTATATTAATCGTTAATTAAATAAGATCTTAATTAACATTAATCTCAACATGAATCTATGAATGTCATTGCACTCATTCACTCAGGTAGAGCCTCACTGAACGTCTGAAAATACATAATATCTACAACTTATCAAATGTTTTTCACCCTAGCCCATCAGTCACCAGCAGCCTTAGTACATCACCATATTTTACAGTTGAATTTACATATTAACAGATGATATTTACACTTGTGCAAATGCCTAATGCTGTAGAGGTGTTATAAATGTTGAAATAAAATACATTAAAGTACATATAATAAACAAACAATAATATAGGCACTATAGGAGTAGTGAAAGTAGAATACTGCTTTTAAGGAGCATTTGTTTCAGAGGGAGGCTTGGGGGAAGGAGCTGCTTCTGTGTGAGCTGCTCTGAAGTGCTGGGCATTCCTAGTGTTTACTCAAAATAGGCTGTCTATACTGTTACAGGTGAACATAACCAAAAGTAGATAGATTTATAGAGCACATGCACACCATTAGTGCTGAACAGCCGTTCACTAGAGATGTGGTGTGGAGGAAAGATGTACAAAACTGCAGGGTGAGAGTGAAGTGTGCCCAGTGAGAGAAATGAAAAGAGTAAAAAGAGTAATGCAAGGTAAACTAAAGCATTCAAACACTCTTCCAGTCAGGTGTGATGTCAGCTCTGTGTCAACCTTATTTAAAAACAACCAAGGTTGATCAAAGTATTTTACAAAGTACAACACTAAAGCCGTAATATAATACATGATAAATCACAATTATATATATATATATTATAAAACACTGGTAGAGTTGTCGTGTCCTCAACTAAGGTTGCCCGCCGCCCTGTATTAGCCGGGACATCCCATATGTTGAGCTTGCCTGGTTTGTCCTGTATGTGATTTCCCATGTCTTGTTTATTGGTTGCTCCACAGATTGAAGCAGCAGTGGTGTTGAGAAGGCTTTACTGATTAAGCTTTTAGTTTTAAATGTTTTATATAATGTACAGTACAGAATGTATCCTTTAAACAGTAAATGTAAATATGATGCAATGATGGAGTGCATATGCTAATTTGCATGGCTGCACTAGTCAAATTATGTCACATATTTCATAGCAACAAAGTTGGCAACCCTGTCCTCAACTTGACAGAAAAAGAGACGATTTAGAGTCCTTGAGAGTTCAGGCAATTCTAAAATGAATGACGAGCTGCTTTACAAGTGATGGTCAGCTACAGCAAAGGCCTAACCACCTCTGGTGATGAGCCTTAGTTTAGGCTGCTAGTTCTGTTGAAGCAGACTGGCTGTGATATACCGTGTACACACTGATCCAGCACAACATTATGACCACAGACAGGTGAAGTGAATAACGCTGATCATCTCTTCCTCAAGGCACCTTTTAGCAGGTGGCATATATTAGGCAAGAGAACATTTTGTCTTTAAAGTTGATACGTTAGAAAGGAAAATGGACTAGTGTAAGGATTTGAGTGAGTTTAATAAGGGCCATAGTGTAATGGCAAGATGACTGGGTCAGTGCATCTCCAAAACTACAGCTCTTGTGAGGTGTTTCTGCAGTGGTCAGTTCACTCATCTAGTGAAATCTGTTCAAGGAGGGAACAGTTGTGAAGCGCAACTTATCACAGGCAGCCAAGGCTCACTGATGCTCATGGGAGTAAACGCTGGCCCGTGCCGTCTGACCCACACATGACTGCTGAAGAAGTTAATGTGGTTCTGATAGAAAGGCCACTGAATATACAGGACATTCCACTGAATGGGTAACATTTATGTCCCCAGAATATTAAATATATAAAAATGCATTAAATTAACTCAAAAATGCATTTTAGTAACAATCAAAGAGTCTTCAAATTTAACAAACTGCAAAATTTAGAATAAATAATTAAAATCATTATTAAAAACTATGTAGAACACTAAAAAAGAGCAGCTGCTGCATGTCACCACTCCCTGCTTCTAACATTTGCTAAAATATATAGTTTAAAATCCTTCCAAATTAGTTTTTTTTTGCATTTACATGCAGTTTTATATCCAATCAATGATTTCCTATTTAAAAAAAATAATAAATCTGAACATTTTTGATAAAATACACATTTTAGCTGTGTCCCCAGGTTTTCACTCATTACTGTTACCCTAACACATTTACCCCTTTGATTAACTTGGGACATTCCATAAGGCATATTTTCAACAGGAAGTTGCATCATCCAGATCTTTTAAAGGCCATGGGAGAACAAAGGGGAAAGTCTTCTCATTTTATTAATTCATTTTAAAAATACATATCTTTGATAAACCGCTAAAACTTGCTCCATATCCTCATGCTATTAGCATGTGTGCCATGTGGCTATTTAGCATGAATTTGATAATTTTATGCTGAAAACTCACCCTCAGACCCTCAGTCCCGTTACTCATATACTGTAAGCCATAACAGGACTGAGTAATAGTAACAGGAGTGAGATGCGTTCTCTGTTTCATAAATAATAATGCAAAACATTGTTAATGTAAGATGATTTACTTGAATCTTTTAGGTTTCAGTTACAATTACTTATATTGTAAATGTACACTCACTGGCCACTTTATTAGGTACACCTGTCCAGCTGCTCATTAATGCAAATTTCTAATCAGCCAATCACATGGCAGCAGCTCACTGCATGTAGGCATGTAGACATGGTCAAGATGATCTGCTGCAGGTCAAAGCGAGCATCAGAATGGGGAAGAAAGGGGATTTAAGTGACTCTGAACGTGGCATGGTTGTTGCTGCCAGACGGGCTGCTCTGAGTATTTCAGAAACTGCTGATCTACTGGGATTTTCACACACAACCATCTCTAGGGTTTACAGAGAATGGTCCGACAAAAAGGAAATATCCAGTGAGCGGCAGTTCTGTGGGCGCAAATGCCTTGTTGATGCCAGAGGTCAGAGGAGAATGGCCAGACTGGTTCCAGCTGATAGAAAGGCAACAGTAACTTAAATAAGCACTCGTTACAACCGAGGTCTGCAGAAGAGCATCTCTGAACACACAACACGTCCAACCTTGAGGCGGATGGGCTACAGCAACAGAAGACCACACCGGGTGCCGCTCCTGTCAGCTAAGCTGACAGAATTTGGCCTCAACAACATGAAAGCATGGATCCATCCTGCCTTGTGTCAGCGGTTCAGGCTGGTGGTGGTGGTGTAATGGTGTGGGGGAGATTTCTTGGCACACTTTGGGTTCATTAGTACCAATTGAGCATGGTGTTGACGCCACAGCCTACCTGAGTATTGTTGCTGACCATGTCCATCCCTTTATGAGCACAGTGTCTCCATCTTCTGATGGCTACTTCCAGCAGGATAACGCACCATGTCATAAAGCACCAATCATCTCAGACTGGTTTCTTGAACATGACAATGAGTTCACTGTACTCAAATGGCCTCCACAGTCACCAGAGCTCAATCCAATAGAGCAGCTTTGGGATGTGGTGGGACAGGAGATTGGCGTCATGGATGTGCAGCGACAAATCTGCAGCAACTGTGTGATGCTATCATGTCAATATGGAGCAAAATCTCTGAGGAATATTTCCAGTAGCTTGTTGAATCTATGCCACGAAGAATTAAGGCAGTTCTGAAAGGCAAAAAAGGGGTCCAACCTGGTACTAGTGAGGTGTACCTAATAAAGTGGCCGGTGAGTGTATCACATGTATCATATGTATGTATTATATACTTGCAGAGTGCCAATCCACCTATAAGTGCTGCAGAAAAGCAACGACTTTATTGTAAACATGATGCAGACCCAGAGAAGAGACAGAAATATTTAGAGAAGGAATCTGAATAAGGGTGTCACGGTGGTGCAGTGGGTAGAATGATCGCCTCACAGCAAGAAGGCCACTGGTTTAAGCCCCGGCTGGATCAGTTGGCATTTCTGTGTGGAGTTTGCATGTTCTTCCCGTGTTGGCGTGGGTTTCCTCTGGGTGCTCCGGTTTCCTCCACAGTTCAAAGACACACAGTACAGGTGAATTGAATAAGCTAAATCGGCAGTAGTGTATGAGTGTGAATGAGTGTGTATGGATGTTTCCTAGTGCTGGGTTGCGGCTGGAAGTACATCCGCTGCATAAAACATATGCTGGATAAGTTGGCGGTTCATTCCTCTGTGGCGACCCCTGATTAATAAAGGGACTAAGCCGAGAAGAAAATGAACGAATGAATGAGTCGGAGAGATACAGGAAGGACCTAGAGTCAGGCAGGAAGAAACTGATCAATGACCTAAGAGAGAAAAGTGCAGACGCCACAAAAAGTGGAGAGAGATGTACCATAACATCAAAGACAAAAGAAGCCCTCAAACATCGCTCCACACAACCCAGTTATCACCAGACCAAGCTGAACATCCACAGTGTCTGCATATTCATTCCTGTTACTGAGTGTTCATTCCTGTTATTAAATTATTATTATTTTTTTAATTAGGTTAAGTGACTTTTTTGTCTTTGTTATGTTCATCATTTATCCAATAGTTCATACAGTGTATCCAATGTATTCTATCTACTTTATACACCTTAACTTTATTTAGTAATTTAAGTGCACTTACATTTAATTTAATTTACAAATAACGTAAAACAGTGATATAAAACTGAATGTGGTCATAATGTTATGCTTTAGCTGTGTATGTACATTACTATATGTGTGTGGATGTGGAACACCTATAACGTGCTTAATTAAAAAGATATTAAAACCACTTTATCAGTTAAATGTTTACCCCTTTTAGTAAATACATGCCTATATCTTATTCCATATCATCCAATGTATTATATCTACTGTGTACACCTTAATTTATTTTGTAACTTAACTGCATTTATGCAATGATAAATTATTTATTTACAAATAAATAAATAATTGTCATAAAATATAAAATATAAAACAATATCAACTCAATTAATAAATTAATGAACATATAGCCTAGTGAAATGAAGTGCAAAAGTCGTGATATTGCTGAACCGGAGTAGAAGTCTTAATTGGTGATACTGCTGCATGAACTTTTGAACTTAAGGCTGCGCTGGGGGGGGGGAGCTTGAGTTTCGAGTGGGGGAGGGGAGCCTGAGAGCGGGACAGATTCAGAACCGATCATTAACACAGATCAGAATTATGGCACGTGAACGCATGTCACGGAGGCTGCTAAAGCACATCACGAGACATGTGCTCGAAGACAGACGAAGCCAAGGAGGGAAACAGCGGAAAAGACGTCCAGCACTGTTACAGGTGAGGCTTAATTCATTTTAATTAACTTTAAACAAGGCTGAGGTGTTTTATAGTCTGGTCTAGCCTTCCCGATCGTCATTTAGCTAACGTTAGCATTAGCTTAGTTAACATTAGTTGGTCCTTACATGTGCTTCAACTAATACTGAAATTTGGTAACAATTTTGATGACAAATTATTCGAGTCATTTTTGCAGCATAAAAGTGACCCTGGCTGTGAAAACTCTGCAAAAGTATTTGTTTGTGATTTTCTATGAAACTGTAACATGGATTTATTTTCTATTAATGGTATGATAATTGTGGTGAAATTAATAAGTGCAATGAAACTTCAAAGTTATCAAGTTGATGCCTTATTCTGTTTTTAAATTTATTTAGGCTAAATTGTAGGAGCAATTAGCAAAAATATCCTGAATGGAACAAATTCATATTTGCCATAAAGTCATTTAATATTATACTAGCAATATTTAATGCATTAGTGTGGCATAGAGGTAAAGTTGGTTTTATTTTCGCACATTCGTTCATTTAGAAGTCTCTTTATTGTTTACCATGTTACTTTGAATATTCAATCAGAATTAGCATGCAAGTATGATTTCTAAACAACATTAACACTGTTTATTTGACTGTGAACAATGTTGTACTTTGATAGTCATTTGCTGCTAATATGATTTTGTTATTTAGAGTTTGCAAATAATACTTTAATGAAATAATATTATTAAGGGGAAAGTCCGAATGTGCGAATATAAAACCAAATTTACCTCTATTCATGTGGCCACTATTTAAAATAAATGAATAAATTATACCACTGTGGTAATTTAATAATAATGTGTGGTGATCTTGCTGAAAGGTAATTGTTTTGTTTTACAGATAATGGGACAAAGAAAACCTTCTGGAAATAAGCAGGTACAAATTGTTGTAGTTTCATGTACCACTGATTTTCTCATGTTAATTAAACATATTAAAACCTAATAAGCCTGGTGCTTAATAAATATTAATGTAATCACTTTTACACTTCACAGTAAATGTAAATGCTGAATTAAGACTGTTCTTTTGCTTATTATTTTATTTAAATTGTCAGACAGCTAAAACATTTCACAAAATGTGTTAAATCAGCTGCACAAAGGGATTGGTGTGGTTAAAATCTTATAAAATTGATAAATATGAAGATTTTTACATTTATCATTATAATTATCGATATCGACCGATATGAAAAAAATTATCGTTATAATTTTTTTGCCATATCGCCCAGCTCTAATATGATTGTTATTGAGTGTCTAACACTATATATTCACACAGATATCAGAGAAAGTTCAAGACAGAAAGAGACTAAGAGTGTATCACCACCCTGGCCAGGCTGAGAGAGATGATCATGATGAGCAGGTGAGTGTTAGCAGAGTGTTAATGATAGTGTCAGTGACCGCTCCTACAGGAGACACACACTTTATTATGATGCACCACTGCTAGCGCAGTGACCGCTCCTACAGGAGACACACACCTTAATATTATGCACCACTGCTAGCGCAGTGACCACTCCTTCGGCAGATGCACACCTTATTACGCACCACTGTTAGCGCAGTGACCACTCCTACAGGAGACACACACCTTATTACGCACCACTGTTAGCGCAGTGACCACTCCTTCGGCTGATGCACACCTTATTACGCACCACTGTTAGCGCAGTGACCACTCCTTCGGCAGATGCACACCTTATTACGCACCACTGCTAGCGCAGTGACCGCTCCTACAGGAGACGCACACCTTAATATTATGCACCACTGTTAGCGCAGTGACCACTCCTTCGGCTGATGCACACCTTATTACGCACCACTGTTAGCGCAGTGACCACTCCTTCGGCAGATGCACACCTTATTACGCACCACTGCTAGCGCAGTGACCACTCCTTCGGCTGATGCACACCTTATTACGCACCACTGTTAGCGCAGTGACCGCTCCTACAGGAGACACACACCTTAATATTATGCACCACTGTTAGCGCAGTGACCTCTCCTACAGGAGACACACACCTTAATATTATGCACCATTGTTAGCGCAGTGACCACTCCTTCGGCTGATGCACACCTTATTACGCACCACTGTTAGCGCAGTGACCACTCCTTCGGCTGATGCACACCTTATTACGCACCACTGTTAGCGCAGTGACCACTCCTTCGGCAGATGCACACCTTATTACGCACCACTGCTAGCGCAGTGACCGCTCCTACAGGAGATGCACACCTTAATATTATGCACCACTGCTAGCGCAGTGACCACTCCTTCGGCTGATGCACACCTTATTACGCACCACTGTTAGCGCAGTGACCGCTCCTACAGGAGACGCACACCTTAATATTATGCACCACTGTTAGCGCAGTGACCACTCCTTTGGCTGATGCACACCTTATTACGCACCACTGTTAGCGCAGTGACCACTCCTTCGGCAGATGCACACCTTATTACGCACCACTGTTAGCGCAGTGACCACTCCTTCGGCTGATGCACACCTTATTACGCACCACTGTTAGCGCAGTGACCGCTCCTACAGGAGACACACACCTTAATATTATGCACCACTGTTAGCGCAGTGACCACTCCTTCGGCTGATGCACACCTTATTACGCACCATTGTTAGCGCAGTGACCACTCCTTCGGCTGATGCACACCTTATTACGCACCACTGTTAGCGCAGTGACCACTCCTTCGGCTGATGCACACCTTATTACGCACCACTGTTAGCGCAGTGACCACTCCTTCGGCAGATGCACACCTTATTACGCACCACTGCTAGCGCATTGACCACTCCTTCGGCAGATGCACACCTTATTACGCACCACTGCTAGCGCAGTGACCGCTCCTACAGGAGACACACACCTTAATATTATGCACCACTGTTAGCGCAGTGACCACTCCCACGGGAGATGCACTGCTAGTGCAGTAACAGCTCCCACTGCAGACGCACTGCTAGTGCAGTGACAGCTCCCACTGAAGATGCACTGCGTGCAGTGACAGATCCCACACCTTATTATGCACCACTGCTAGTGCAGTGACAGCTCCCACTGGAGACGCACTGCTAGTGCAGTAACAGCTCCCACTGCAGACGCACTGCTAGTGCAGTGACAGCTCCCACTGGAGACGCACTGCGAGTGCAGTGACAGCTCCCACTGGAGACGCACTGCGAGTGCAGTGACAGCTCCCACTGGAGACGCACTGCGAGTGCAGTGACAGCTCCCACTGGAGACGCACTGCGAGTGCAGTGACAGCTCCCACTGGAGACGCACTGCGAGTGCAGTGACAGCTCCCACTGGAGACGCACTGCGAGTGCAGTGACAGCTCCCACTGGAGACGCACTGCGAGTGCAGTGACAGCTCCCACTGGAGACGCACTGCGAGTGCAGTGACAGTTCCCACTGCTAGTGCAGTGACAGCTCCCACTGGAGACGCACTGCTAGTGCAGTAGCAGCTCCCACTGGAGACGCACACCATTATAATGCACAGCGACCGCACCCACCAGAGACGCAATCATTATTGATATAGAAATCATATCACAACACTGCAGATTACTGCCTCAACAGTGGCGGCTCCTTCTGGAGTACACATTTACATTTCATCACTGCCAAGCATTAACAGCTCCCAAGGAGTCACATCTGCATCACTGCACCCACCGGAGCCATTTTTCACTCTTTCCCAATGCGGTACAGCACCCCTCCAAATTTTCAAGGCTAGCATTTTGGGAGAGACCATGATATCTGTCTGGTTGCTGTCCTTCTATAAATTGCATCTTTGGGGAGCATTCTGAAGCCGGGCTAGACACTGCGCTCGGACCCTAACTCTCTCTATCCTGATAAGGGAAATAACACGAGTTAGGGTGTCTTCCCGAGCGCTCTCCCCGGACAGCACACCAAATATGCATATTCTATTTAGTCAAATATCTGTCAGTGTGAACTCGTGAACTGAGTGTTTGATAAGTAATGGACACAATATGATTGTTATTGAGTGTCTAACACTATATATTCATACAGATATCAGAGAAAGTTCAAGACAGAAAGAAACTGAGAGCATCACCACCCTGGCCAGGCTGAGAGAGATGATCATGATGAGCAGGTAACAGATTAACTCTAACTCTATGGGCCCTATCATACTCCCATACTTTCTGTTTTGCACCGCGTTGTTTAAATAGTAAATCCATGTGCGCTACTTTGTGGACTCATGGGTGTTCTGGTCCAAAATAGAGGTGTGTTAAGGTGTATTGTTGGCACATTGCTGAAGGTTGTTTTCAATCATTTGGTTCTGGTGACGCACAAAATTTAGATGGAGGGCAGGAACTAAAAACTGAATGGGAGTCATAAAGGAAAGTGTATTTTTGTGATTTATACCATATTTCAAAGAAGATATAAATAGAAAATAAGCACATATGTTGGGCATGATCCTTATATCATGAAGAGGGCCGAGTTTTGTACTCAACTAAAATATGTTTGCCTGTCATCGAGGCAGTAGACACTATATAAGCTATTATATCACATGAAAAAATAAATACTTTAATTAATTAAACTGTCATAGTAATTGTTGCTGTGGGAAGACTACTGTAGTAATAAACTAATTATTTAAGAGGCTTCTCTTCTCTACGCTATAATCATACACGATCACAATGCAGCAGTATTACAGTTTATTAGTTTACTATGCTACAGTATTTGGTAGAATTCATTACCTTCAGTAGCATTCATTGTTCAATAAGAGTTCTACACATTATACACTTTACTATGTGGTTCAAAAACATCTTTTATTATAAATTACTATAGTTTTTCCCCATGTGGATCTTCCAGACATCACAAAATAACAGATGAAAGCAGACAAAAGCGTGGACGCATAGTCTACATTATTATTTATTTATTTTTGTAAGGAGGTAAAGTGCTCCACAATAATAATCGTCTAGTTTTGTCCAGTGAACTTACCATTAACAAACATTCACCGCTTCTGCGCATGTAGACCTTAATGTAACAGGTGTTTATTCTGCCAAACGCCAGTAAAGACTTGGATTAATGCAAAACAAGCCAGAGATTTCATTACAGCGATTACATGGCAGAGTACGTTATTTATCTTTTCTTTGATATTGTATAAGTGTGCTGGTGTTTGTATCTGATTTTATATAACACATTAATATATTTATACACACAGCTAGGCCTGTATATAATCTTTATTGGTGCTGTTACGAATTATACAGTTTGTACACATAGATGTGTTGAGTAAATGTTTATCACACGCCACCTTTTTTACATTTCTTGAACTTTTACCACTTTATGAGCAAAAGCTTTTGAAAGTCTATAAAAGCTGTTCGGCATTTCTTTATATTAGCCACTTTAAACTATTAGAAACAACATAAAACAAATATTTTAATGTTCTGGTAGCGAATCTTATGAAGAACCACTTCCTGCCCTCCATCTGAGTCACGTGTCAGCAATGACGTCATGTGAAAACAACCTATTTTGAGAACCTGAAACAGACTGCGCAATAAACCTAGGGCTGTGACGGTGACGATTTTTTACTACCGGGGTGGGAAATCACCAACAACTGCCGGTGGTGAGGGGGGGGGGGGGGGGTTTAATAACAAGTTATTAAATAGGCTAACTAGATAAATAAAATCACAAGTAGGCCTAATAGCCTAATTTTTTATTATTATTATTTTTTTACAAATGCCAACCGGACAATTTCACGAAAAAAAACCCCACTTATGATAGCATAACATACATTTTATTTTTACATTTAAAATTATAATAAAAGTTGTGCGTATTGAGTTGCGTGTTATCCATGCCTAACCAATTTTCACGGTAATAACAGAACTTTTTTTCGTTGAGGTCGCAGCCCTTTCTGTTGAGCGGGTGAAGGCAATGACCAATCATAAAGGTGTAAGACCTCAATTGACAGCGCTCAAAAAGCAAGCGGGATAATGTTTACATTAGTTTATTTGCTATAAATGCTCATGCTGTCTTCTGTGCATGTACTGGAGTTTTGTTTGATACATTCAGAAAGAGTGTTTTCTTGAGCAGATCAAATTAAGGGTACAGTTCATATATCTGACTGCTGTATTTAAGAACAAAACTGTATTACAAATCAAATATAAATATTAATATATTTATAGATTTTAATAAAAAAAAATCTTGTGTTGTGAAGAAAAAATCTAATTATGTATGGAAAGCATCGTCAATGCACCGAGACATCGAATTGAACCAAATCAATGGCATGATATCATAACAGAACTGAACCTAGGACCAGTGTAGGTTCACATCCCTAGTATCTTGCTTCATTATTCCGCCGCCATTATTTCTCGGAAAGCAGGTTTCTCTACACCGCGAAGCGGCGCATTCTCAACTATCAAATATGTATGTATGTGTATATATATATATATATATATATGCAATCAAGCTCATAAACACACAGACAGAAAAAAGGGATCTGAATAATGTAGTTATTCAGATAATTGATGACCTTTTTCTATACAGATATAACTTGTGATAATCTGATGTTTATTTTCTTGTGTTACAGAGTTATCTAGAAGGCAGAAATGTAGACGTGAGCATGACGAGGCATATTATTCCAACTTGGATGGTTTGCAGTTTGATTATATACAGCTTAGACTTTCAGGCTTATAGAGTTCAGTAATTAATAAGTCAGTTTTTAGTTTATATATCACAAGCTGTCTCTTTTCTTTACCCAGAAAGCCCTGACTCCCACACAGACCAAAGAAAACAGAACGTCTAAGACTGGTAATGGAAATGGTAAGATTGTAAGCTATGTTATTCAGATAATTGATGAACTTTTTCTATACAGATTAGGGATGTCCCGGTCCGGTATTTTTGCCCTCGAGTCAGAGTCCTTTGATTTCGAGTATCTACCGAAACCTGATCCGATACTTCAATAATAATAGAATAACTTTAAGGTTACAGTTACATTTTAGGTTACCTTATTAACTAATTTAAAGTCTCTAGGATGCACACTTTATCCTCATGCTGGTTGATCTCAACTCTTCAGCATTTTGAGTTATTTTGTTGTCACATTCCAACTAATTGATAATGCCATTAATTGACAACAAATGTCTATCAATGATTATCAATTAAGGCTGTGACGGTAACGGATTTTCTGTTATCGCGGTGTTAAAGCAAGAAATCATGCGGTATGTCGGTTACCCGCACACACACACACATATATATATATATATATATATAAAAATAAAATCGCTCCACTGAAAATAAGCAGTTTTAACGCTGTAATTTCTATATCCCAGTCCCTTTATCAACATTTTTAATACAAGTCATTATTTTAAAGATTATGACTTGAGAATATGATTTTACCTCAGCGCTGCACTTTTGTCCTTCTCCCTCGTGCTGAGTTCAGGTGACGGAGTGTTGTGAAGTAGTTAAACTCTCCTCAGTTTAATTTACAGTGTCAAACTGGCACAGGAATATCAGTATGTTAATATAGGCTTTGCTAAAATGCTGGTCAAATGTAGGTCTTTTTTTACAGAAGCTATACAGAAGCGCGAGCTGTGACCACGGTGATGAGGCAACAATCGCATATATGTTGACTTATTTAAAGTAGGCTATATGCTATAATAATTGTGTGTAAAGACTTATTTTTAAAAATGTAGCCAATATATCACAGGGGTTTGTGTAGCAGCAATTACAGTGGAGCATAATCCTTTTTTCCAGAGGAGCGAAACAAACACTGCACAGTTGTGTTTCAATTCATATATTTTTTACAATTAACGCATTTCGTTTTGTACAATTTATATCTTAGTTTTTGTCGGTCAGTAATCTATAAAATAAACAATAATAACTAATAGACTTTGAGGTGAAGCGATGTGCCTCAGGGCCTATCTACTGAAAGGGTTACCTACAACCTTAACGTCCCTGCTATGTAGCGCATATATAGCCTATATATACTCCATTGTAGGTAACCCTTTCAATAGATAGACCTCATCAATGACATATTAAGCATGGACATTTAAAGGATAAGTTATGCTTTGCGCTGTGAGATGCGTCCATGACTTTACACATTCAAGTAATAATCAAGTGTGCGCAGGTTATGTACCTTATGGAGTCACTCTCTTAATATTGGATATTTAAGAAGCAGAAAACACTGTTATGAAACAAACTCTCTTATATCTGCTGGTGCTACTATTAATATGCAGATCTCGGTTATGCTGGTGCAGCCGTTAATACACGGTTCAGGTAATCAAAAAGCCAGCTCTCCTACATGATGTTTAATTATGGGTGGGTCGCAGGTGGAGAAGTTCAATCATTGGTTATGCAGACCACTTTGCCTAAAATATCAGAAAGTTCAAACGCTTTGATTAAACTAAAGCGAAACTGACCGATCAATGGATGTTTGTCATAAAGAGTGTTAATATAGGCTGCTATTTTATTTTTGATACAGTTAACAAAGATTCAATATTCCAAACTGAATATTTCACTTTTATTTTATTTATATTACGATTGTATTTAACAGACCAGTTTGTGTTTTAGCCGTGGCATATAGTGGACCCTGAGGCACATCGCTTCACCTCAAAGTTTATTAGTTATTCTTGTTTATTTTATAAATAACTGACCGACAAAAACTAAGATACAAATTATACAAAACAAAATTCGTTCAAAGAATATTTTTCTTCCAACAAAAATATCTGAATTGTATATTCTTGTGCGTCCCCATCCGCTACACAACTGTGTAGTGTTTGTTTCGCTCCACGGGAAAAAAGGATTTAATTATGCTCCATTCTAATTGCTGCTACACAAACCCCTGTGATATATTAGCTACATATTTTTATAAATGTCTTTACACAAAATTATTATATAGCCTATAGCCTACTTTAAAGGGCACATAGTTTACCTCTTTTTTTATGATTTAATATTAATATTATGGCTCTTCTGAGTGTGCCAGTTTAGGTTCAGTTTAAAACACAATTCAGATTGTTTTATTATAATGTGTTAAAAAGTGTCATGTTGGGGGCGTGTCCACAGCTCGCTGATTTATGGGTGTGTTGCTTCACATGTAAATTAGTTTCGGCTTCCCGCCCAACGTAACAAGGGGGGGGGGGGGGGGGCATGACCCGCTCTGTGTTTGCAACAGAGGCAGACTGAGAGGAGAGGATCAGCATTCAGTCGTACATGTACAACTCGGACACAGACCAAGCAGAGAGTACAAAATCATTTGTGTCTTTGTACAGTTTTACAGCCAACTGTGTGCTAGTTTCAAGTGCCGAGCTTGTACACCGAGACTATTAACCACGCACACTGAATTAACTTTGACTGAGGCACCGGATGCGCTGCTCGAAGCCGCGACACGGCACACCAGACACTCTCTGTGGCGCGGCAGAAACATGAAGTGTTCCGAATCGTCGCGCCACGCATTTTTGAATTCTAAACATAGGTTTCTGCAGCGGTCCGCGGCACCCAGCCGTCGACTTGAGTGTACCCTGATAGAAACCGATGTTTAGAATTGTAAAACGCATGCTAGTTAAGATCACAGGGAGCTTCTGGGATCGTGAGAAATGCAAACGGCTGAAGTATAAGGTAGACTCAATAAGAAGTACACATGTTTGCAAACCTACCTAAAGATACAAGCAATAATTCCGATTAGAGCGATAATGTGGAGAATATTGATCTTGTGTTGAGCCCAATGAGCCTTGCATCTAAAAATAGAGCTAGCGTGTTCCTTTAGTGATATCGCTTCGACTCACACTGAAAATGGCGGACGTGAATCAACAAACTGAGGATATGATGACACGCCTGTCAATCAATTTTGGTGGGTGGGGGGACCGCTCCAATGTAAAGTTGCAGTCGGTTTGAACACCGCTCCAATTGGTCCACCGTGTTTTATGTTGTTAAATTGAAAAAAAAGCACTGGGTGTGTTTATATCACCCCAATATGACGGTCTATACACCATACATGCACATATGGCTGTCTAAACAGCTTGAAAAGTAGATTTTTTACCATAGGTGCCCTTTAAATAAGTCAAAATATATGCGATTGTTGCCTCATCACCGTGGTTGCAGCATGCGCGTCTGTTTATAGCTGTAAAAAAAGACCTACATTTGACCAGCATTTTAGCAAAGCCTATACTAATATACTGATATTCCTGTGCCAGTTTGAGAGTTTAACTTCACAACACTCCGTCACCTGAACTCAGCGCGAGGGTGAAGGAGAAAAGTGCAGCGCTGAGGTAAATCATATTCTCAGGTTATAATCTTTAAAATAATGACTTGTATTAAACATGTTGATAAAGGGATTGGGATATAGAAATTACAGTGGTGCGTTAAAATGCTTATTTTCTGTGGAGCGATTGATTTGAGTTAGTAGGCCTGCTTTATTAAAATAAGCTAAAAATAAAAACAGCCTATGCTGGTTTTAAAAAGGATTCAGTGTTTTCGTTTTGTAATCTAAATTTGTAATTTAAGTGGAAAATACTCAGGGCAGGCCTTTTATTCCTTTTATTTAGTTTATTCAGTTTTTCTATACAATCCTAAAAGATTCACAAGCAAAAATAAATACTAAACTAAAATGGGCGGTGATGACTGTAATAGCCACATCACCGCGGTTGACATCTCATTATGGCGGTAAGGCGGTGATGCGGTTATCGTCACACCCCTATTATCAATTTTATGGATTAGTTTTAGGATCCCTATTATTTAGACTTTTTGTGATGTGTACATCAATATTTAAAATATATGCTCATAAAGCAAAAACATGAACCCTCATAGAAATTGAAATGATTGTCTCTCTGTCATCTTTACTACACTCAGTCATATGATTTTATGATTTTATTGTTATTATCCCTCCAGCAAAGTCATACTTACTTAATATACATGTTTACTTATGACTGATGGAATCATGTGAGGCAGAACGAACATTCCCTGGAGTGATGCTGAAAAAAAGTGGTTTGGCGACAGCAAGGGACCTGCATAACACTAATGAAAGTTCCAGGGAAAGACAAATGTTTAAAGTGCCTACAGAAAGAACCAGTGCTTCAAACCAGGGGCTGGAGAGATGTCAAAAATCATGTTCACAATGTAATCTAATCAAAAAGAAGAAACTGATTGATAAATTTCTGTTCTTTAAAGAAGTAAAGTAACCTTTAACTATCCTCTCTCCCTCATAAATTCATCCTGATTTTCTGACTCTTTATTCTGCACAACAAACAGAACTTTACGTATTTCTTCCTTTAGTTTTGCCATCCAGATGTGTACTTTTAGAGCTGACTATGTTGTTAGATGTTGGGCTTGTGAACCTGTTTTTGACAGGTATTCTGTGTCGATTTTTTTATTAAATAAAATATTTCTGTTATAAATAAATTACCATCTTCTCTGATTTCTAATTTTGGAGCTTGTAATGTGGTGCTTGTCAAATAACCGGTTTTGTTTCTCTACTTTTTATCTAAGTGGGTATTTCACTGAACTGCTAAAACTAAAATAAACCTGTGACCAAGACCATGTCTGAGATTAGAGTGGTTTTTTATCATCAGCGTAAACTTTAACTGCAGTTTTTTTTGTCTTGTTTTCTGTGATTTGTAAACTCTTCAGTTGTGTAACTGCTCAAACTCACAGTGCGGCTCATATCACAGATTTTAATTCAGCTGCTATTCTTTATCATAATATAAGCCGGTTAGAGAATTTAATAAAAATGTTGTTTTGAAAGTACCCTGAAGATATCAACAGATTAACAAACTAATATTGGGTAACACTTTATTTTAAGGTGTCCTTGTTACAAATGTTACATGTACGCCAACCATAATCCTAACTATATAGTAAGTGCATGTAGTTAATTACTATTACTTGGTATTTAAATGTATAATAATGCTGTAACAAGGACACCTTAAAATAAAGTGTAACCAAATATTGTTTTTAAACAATTATGAGTTATTTATCATCTATACTGTCATGCAACATGCATTAAAAGCAATATCTACTGTAAAAAAATAAATATGAAAACATGCAACAGTAAACAGCTGACAAATCTCTGGAAAAAAATATAACAAGTATTATTATTATTAGCCTGCTTTATAAGGTGTTCGCATGGAGCAAGTGTCATCATGACTGACTTTCTTTAGTCAAACGCGACTAAAGAATCATTGTTTACTGAATCATCATTTAGTGAATCATCAGTTTGCAGTGAGTCGATACTCCTGAAGTGCTGCGGCGCGCATGGATTCGTCATTTGCTCTCTTACTCAGTTTACGCAGCAGTTCAGATGAACGCGAGATGGACAGACATCATTCCTCCATGATGAATGAGTTACAGTTAACCCGCAGCTCACGTGCGTTCCGTAGAGAAAGATCTGTGTGTATGGAATCAACCTCGATCCGTTTCATCACTCATTATAGTAAGTTCATTTCTTAAATCAACCAAATGTTGTCAGGGTTCGTGTTTATGGACACACAAAAATAGAAATGAGTGTCAATGACCATGACCGACCTAATGAAATGGCCATTGTGTGATATAGCAGAGTTTCCTTAGTCGAGACTATATTATCCAATCATATGAAATCAGCAGGCTATTTACAAAATATATCCGCATTTTGAACCGTTTGAGTAATTAAAATGATAATCAAACTAATTATTCAGTGATTAAAAGTGTTATTTGGACTAAAATCAGCATCTCTGATCACTTTTAATAAGCGCTACCCATAACCGTCAAACTGAAATCTGCCTAGTAACAGTGCGGTCCTCGCAACTCCTCTCCCGACCTCACCATTTCAGTGAACATGGTGTTTTTACAGATTTAAAGTCATTTCCTGGTTGTCTGCTCCCCTCTAGTGGCACTACTATTTTTTTTATTTTCCTAGCATTAACAGAAAGGGGGGTCCTCACAACATGCTACTGGGTCATGGCCCTCACAAGTATAGCAAAACACGTATGTGTGTGTGTGTGTGTGTGTGTGTGTGTGTGTGTGTGTGTGTGTGCGTGTGTGTGTGTGCGTGTGTGTGTGTGTGCGTGTGTGTGTGTAAACAACATTCTTAGTGATTGTTTAAACCCATTTCGGTCATCATACAGTAAACATCCGTCATCTTCTCATCAGTGACATTTAGTCTAAACAGTCTCTGGGTCATTGCGTGTAAAGTATAAGTACATACAGTTTGCTGCATGTCTTTAGGAAGTTCAGTATGCAATTTACTTTTTATGTGCGATTTGATAGGAATCGCAGGACTTAATTTTCTAATCCCCATAGAGAGGAAAAAAATAAAGTAGTGACTGCAGGTTGAAGGAAAGTAGTGGAGTAAAAGTACCGATACTGCACTAAAAATGTACTCAAGGAAAAGTAAAAGTACACGTTTTTAAAACTACTTAGTAAATTACAATTCCTGAGAAAAACTACTCAATTACAGTAATTTGAGCATTTGTAATTAGTTACTTTACACCACTGGTTATATATGTGTTGTTATATGTGGTTATATATGTGTTCTTAAATTAAGAAGCATTTTCTAGGCAAGAAAATTGTCTTGTTTTAAAAGAAAAGGTCAAAATTAAGAGAGGTTTGGTCTTGTTTCTAGTCCAAATATCAGGTCATTTTCTTGTAATGCTTCTTGATTTAAGAATTCTTTGATAATTGGACTACAAACAAGACAAAACATACAGTAAAATACTTAAAGTGGCCTAGGATCTCAATACATTACAGATATGTTCACTAAATACAACAGGTCACCCAGATCTTTAGGATCAAGTAATTTAGAAATTCCAAGAGTTCAGTCAAAGCAGAGTAAATCCGCCTTCAGATGCCGCCTCCCCTGCTGCTGGAACCAGCTTTCAGAAATGATCAGATGTGGTCCAACATTTGGCACATTCAAATCAAGACTGAAAACACATCTGTTTAGCTGTGCCTTTACTGAATGAGCATTGTCTGACAGATCGCACTATTGTGTCTTTCTTTTCTTTTACAATCCTTTGTAACCTGTGTTGACACATTTAAATAATTTTTAATCATTTTTATTTTGTAGTTTCTTTTATTCTTGTTTATGTAAAGCACTTTAAATAACCATTTGTGTATGAAGTGTGCTATATAAATTAACTTGCCTTGCCTAAAGTACAGTATGTTGTAATATTACTGTAGTTTCAGTAATATTACTCTTAGTGCAAAGAATAGGTTATTTTCATTGCCTTTAAAGTAAAATAACTGAACAAAAACATAGGAGGCTGAGAAAAACGTAAATTTTAGAGGAAAAATTCAGATGGCACTTAGGTTTTTGTATCTGAACTATATACTGTATATGAACATATTTGTAATTCCAGTGGGTGAAAAAATATATGTAACAGTGGTAATTTCGTTCACAATCAAGTTTCTACTGATGAAAACTAGAGGAAAACTAAATAAAAAATAAACAATGACGAAAACGGTAACACTTTACAATAAGGTTCATTAGTTAATGCATTTACTAACATGAACTAATCATGAACAACACTTGTACGGCATTTATTAATCATAATTGAACATTTACTAGTGCATTACTAACATACAAGTCCATGCTTGTTAACATTAGTTAATGCACCGTGAGTTAACATGAACTAACAATGAACAACTGTATTTTCATTAACTAACGTTAACTAACATGAACAACTACTGTAGTAAATGTATTGTTCATGTATTGTTCATTGTTCAAAACTATAATTAAAAGATACTGGCATTTTTGTTGACTAATAAAAACGAGCAAATTAAAAAAATAAATTTATATGATCATGGCTGCACGGTGGTAGTTTCCCCCACAAGTCCAAAGTCATGCGCTATAGGTGACATTGCAAAGTGGACTTAAAATACTTTAAGCCCTTTCAAAGATTTAATGGCATGAAACTGTTCAACAGACTGGTTAAAAAGACTAGTAGTTTACCACGTTAAAATAAAGCGTTTGCTAAATAATTGCATAGTCCTGCATTTTCAGTAGGCTATTGTTCTTACATGTGGATTGATAGCCAACACAATTTTACTTATGAAATACAGTGCATCCGGAAAGTTTTCATACTCTAGCGCTTCAGTTTTTCCACATTTGTTTATGTTACAGCCTCATTCCAAAATAGATTAAATTAATTTATTTCCTCAAAATTCTACACACAATACCCCATAATGACAATGTGAAAACAGAGTTTTTTAAATTGTTGCAAATTTATTACAAATAAAAAAAGCTGAAAAAAATCACATGTACTGAAGTATTCACAGCCTTTGCTGAATACTTTGTTGATGCACCTTTCGCAGCAATTACAGCCTCAAGTCTTTTTAAAAATGATGCCACAAGCTTAGCACACCTATTACACTGATTAGTCTTCCAGTTCCTGCTGCCACCATCATGCTTCACTGTTGGGATGGTATTAGCCTGGTGGTGAGCGGTGCCTGGTTTTCTCCAAACGTAACGCCTGGCATTCACTCCAAAGAGTTCAATTTTAGTCTCATCAGACCACAAAATTTTGTTTCTTATGGTCTGAGAGTCCTTCAGATGCCTTTGGCAAATTCTAGGTGGGGAGTGGCTTCCGTCTGGCCACGCTACCATACACTGAAAAAAATTACTCAAAGATGATTCCTTGGATTTACTAAATTTTTTTACATTAAGTGGTTGTAAATAATTTATTTAAGCTGAATTTAAACAAACAAATTAAGTTGAACGTTGCTCAATTTAATTTGTTTGTTTAAATTCAACACAAATAAATTGTGTGCAACAGTTTTGCATGCAACACTTTTTTCAGTGTACAGGCCTGATTGGTGGATTGCTGCTCAGATGGTTGTCCTTCTGTAAGGTTCTCCTCTCTCCACAGAAGAACGCTAGAGCTCAGACAGAGTGACCATCATGCTATTGATCACCTCCCTGACTAAGGCCCTTCTCCCCTTATCACTCAGCTTAGATGGCCGGCCAGCTTTAGGAAGAGTCCTGGTGGTTCCAAACATCTTCCACTTACGGATGATGAAGGCCACTGTGCTCATTGGAACTTTCAGAGCAGCAGAAATTTTTCTGTAACCTTCCCCAGTCTTGTGCCTCGAGACAATCTTGTCTCGGAGGTCTACAGACAATTCCTTTGTCTTCATGCTTGGTTTGTGCTTTGACATGCACTGTCAACCCTGGGACCTTATATAGACAGGTGTATGCCTTTTCAAATCATGTCCAATCAACTGAACTCCAATTAAGCTGCTGAAACATCTCAAGAATGATCAGTGGAAACACAATGTACCTGAGCTTAACTTAGAGCTTCGTGGTAAAGGCTGTGAATACTGATGTACATGTGATATTTCAGGTTTTTTATTTTTAATAAATTTGCAAGTTTTTTCTCATTGTCATTATGGGGTATTGTGTGAAGAGTTTTGAGGAAATACATGAATTTAATCCATTTTGGAATAAGGCTCTAACATAAAAAAATGTGGAAAAACTGAAGCACTATGAAAACTTTCCAGATGCACTGTAGATAAACAATACATATCTAATTTTTGATCTTCAATAGAAAAGATAAATTCTATATTTTAATGAGACTGTTTTATTTAATTTTAAGTTATAAATATGTTGTATAAATAAATGTATGTTTTAATTAAATTACACTTAAATTGAACTAAATATATTTCAGTCAACTAGATCTAGAGTAGATTTAGTCGAGTAAAACTAAAATGATTCAGAACCAAATCAAATCAAACCAAATCAAAATTAACACTGATACAGTATATAAACAACCAGTTTAGAAATTTATCATGCAAATATGACATATTTGAGAAATTCAAATATAAACTTATAATTAATATAATATAATATAATATATATATAAATTATAATTAGCATAATTAATTTGCATATTTTCCATAGATCAGATTTGTTTGCGAGTTTCCAATTGAACTGATATCAAATCAAATTAAAACATGAAATCTATGTCAGTTCCCAGCCGAACAATAATACTTCTCAGTTAAGTGTCTGTTATCTAACACGCCTGATTGATTTCACCGCTTCATTAGTGGAGTGCTCCATGACCTGAATTGGGTGTGTCAGATTTTTTTAGACACCTGAAATGCACCTGCAGTCTCATTTTGCGGGGGCCGCAGCACATAATCAGTGTTAAATGAAGTCCTTGCCCCCCCCCCTCCCGATCTCTGTATCTCTCCTCCTGTGCTTAACTTCATTTGACTAAAACCCCTCTTATCCTCGCAGATAATCTGTCCAATGGTTCGTTCATTCATCCATCTACCTGTTGTTCGCACACCCCTATGGCTCTCCCACATGCCGAGCCCTCGCCTGCCTTCTGCGCATTAGCTGACAAGACACAATCGCTGCTCCACTTTCTCTGCTATAAAAAGCACTGGCGTCGATCTGGGTTTATCAGTCACTGGGTGAACCGTTTTTAGGGCCGAGCAACCAATCACGATGAAACCAACAGCAGGCGTCGACGTTCGCTCCAGACAAATGATGTAATAGCGCAGATAATTCACAAGCAGATTTTGTTGTCAAAGTCAGAGTGCTCTTTGTACGTGTGAGCTAGCATGCTAACACTCATTTGAGCTAATGGATGAATAACTTGGCTATTGTTTTTATCACACTGAAAAAAAAGGCTTTTCTTACTTGGAGGTTTTAATCCGGTTATCAAAAATGCTTAAATCAAGAAGCATTTTCGGGTGGCACGATGGCACAGTGGTTATCGCTGTCGCCTCACAGCAAGAAGATCGCTGATTTGAGTCCCAGCTGGGCCAGTTGGCATTTCTGTGTGGAGTTTGCCTGTTCTCCTCATGTTGTCGTGGGTTTCCTCTAGTTTGCCCCACAGTCCAAAGACATGCGCTATAGGTGAATTGGATAACCTAAATGGCTGTAGCATGTATGAATGAGAGTGTATATGGGTGTTTCCCAGTACTGGGTTGCAGCTGGAAGGGCATCTGCTGCGTAAAATATATGCTGGATAAGTTGGTGGTTCATTCTGCTGTGGTGACACCGAATAAATAAGAGACTAAGCCAAAAAAAAATAAATGAAGCATTTTCTAGACAAGAACATTATCTTGTTTTCAAGAAAAATATCTAAATTAATAGAGGTTTTGTCTTGTTTCTAGTCCAAATCTCTGTACATTCTTAAATCAAGAAGCGTTTTCTAGACAAGTAAAAATTGCCTTGTTCTCTGAAAAGAAAAAGTGTTCAGAAAAAAAAATCTTATTTTACTTACAACACTGGCAAATTAATTAGCTTGTTTTAAGGAAAATGTGACTATAAATTTATGACAATAAATTTTATTTGTCTAGATGCTTTCTGATTTAAGCATTTTTTAAAATATATTTGGACTACAAACAAGACAAAAAACAAGAAAATAATTCACTGCCATGCACAATTTATTGGTTGTAGTGTTCTCGTGCAGTATGTTGTAACTGACTAAACACCAAGTTAAACCAGAGCCAATAAAGACAGAGTCGTAGTAAAGGACATTTACTGTAACTCTTCTTACTAGCATTTGTGGTAAAAGCTACAATAAAATAATACAACAATAGTAAGAAATCTTGTTTTGACTGAAATTGCACATAAAATGACCATAACATAAACAGACTACAGTTCTCCTTGCAGTAGGGATTGCAATAGTAAACAAACTTATAAAATATTGTATTTTTGACAAAATAATCATTGACATATCTTTAACGTGTCTGTTCATGAACTTACGGCATTGTCTCTATGACGATTTTAAGTGGATGCTTTCGATTGTCTGAGAGAGCACATGTCTGACATGGCTTTCACACAGAGCCAGGAACACTAACAGGAAGTGACTAAACAGGGAGTATCTTATAACATGAAATAAAAGTATTCCTTAAGTAATCCCTATCAGTGATTAATCAGTAGTTATGAGTTTCACATTTTAACAAAAGGAATATGCATAAAAATGATTTAATGAAGATATTTATAAGTGAAACTTCTTAAAGGGCACACTGGTGATTTGGGTGGTTTTTGAAATGCAAGTTTGTAAAGTTTTTTACAATTTTATTTGTTTGTTTTTTTAACAGGGACAATGCACTTGACATTGTTATACAAAGAAAACAATGCCATGTACATAGGGAATATAGCATGAAGCTAATTTTCAGCCTTTGTCCATGGTTATGCTTTACAGAAAAAAAAAAATAATAATAATAATAAGGTACGGTTTCAAAAATTCTTCAGCTTTACATAAAACACTGCGAGCTCTGTCTGTAACTTAAATCAACAGGAATGACATTCCATAGATGTGAACCTTTCACTGAAGAAGATGATTAAATCATGGTTCTGCATCTGCGGATTCTACAATTTCCACTTACTGCCCCTCTAGTTTTTGGAAATTTGGAAATTTAAGACACCTCCTTTTCAAGTAAATAGGAACATGACTAGAACACTGCAAAAACAATATGTTTTAAGTAAAAAATATCTTTAAAATATCTATGAAATTTATACCTAAGTGAGAAAAAAGTATGTGGACATTTATATTATTTAAAATGAACAAAATTTCAAAGGTTTGGGGTTAGAAAAAGAAGTTAGTACTTTAAATCAGAAAGACAGCATTAAGTTGATCAAAAGGGACAGTAAAGACATTTATAAAGTATTTACAATTAAGAACAAGAATTTGACTTATGTAAAATAACATCCATATCACAAATTAAAGCAACAACAAACTAAACAAAGCAATGCAAGCATAATATTTAATGTGAGCATTGATCTTGTTTCTCTGAAACAATACATTTATATTTAGTCATTTAGCAGACACTTTTGTCCAAAGTGACTTACAATTGAGGAGGAATTCAGTGATTCAACAAGAAGAGGCATACAATTTAACTTGTTTGTGCTCATAGAATTTAGTGCTCAAGTTAGGAGGGTTTTCTTTTAGAGAGAGAGAGAGAGAGGGAGAGCGAGAGGGAGAGAGAGAGAGGGAGAGAGAGAGAGAGAGAGAGAGGGAGAGCGAGAGGGAGAGAGAGAGAGAGAGAGAGAGAGAGGGAGAGAGAGAGAGAGAGAGAGAAAGAAGGAGAAAGAAAGATAGTGCTTTTCTTATAGTGGGTTTTGGTATTATTCACCAGGGTTCAGGTGTTCTTGGAAGAGATGGATTTTTTGTTTGTAGGATACCAGTGTATCCACAGCGCGAGTGGGAATGGGAAGAACATTCCTCCGGTGAGAAACAATATGAGAAACATTCAAACTCTGAATCTTAAATGTCCCGTGAAGTGCTTTGAAATGTGCATTTTTGAATAATCTCAACTGAAACATGACGACAGGGCGGGACATATCGTAGCTCCTCCCCTTTTTGATAAAACAGCCAATAGCGTTTTTCTTTTTTAACATAGGACTGCAAGTGAAAGTGGTTGAGTTCAAGTGCATCAAATGACAAGCAAATGAGAAGTGACTTGAAGAATTGCTTTCCTGCAATTTTTTCACGACTTCACCAGTACTGGGTTGAGGACCCCTGGACTAATAGCAATGTTTTTTTCTTCTTCTTCTTCTTCATCTGTAAGAGATAAAGTACTAAAAATACAAAGTAAAGCACTAAAAAATAAGATTCAGGCTTATTTCAACCTAATTACAATTTTTGGGGTAAACAGGTTTTTGGGTAATAGGTTTAAATATGGGCTAAGGGGTTATCTTGTTTAAAAATAAAAAAAATAAAAAAATCAAGGTTATTTCACCATTTTATTTTTTTTTTACTTTTCGAAAGTTAAAAGATTGGTATTGTGTTCCTTTAAATGTACATAAACAAAAACACACACACACACACACATATATATATATATATATATATATATATATATATATATATATATATATATATACACTCTAGTGAAATGTCATCAGTAGTTTATTTTTTTTAACCCTTTAACAAGAAGGATCTCAGATGGACCAGCTCACTTTAACAGTAAATGTACTGTAATTCTCCTCTTGTTTCTTCTTCCAGATTCCTCAGATCAGTTACGCCTCTACAGCACCAGAGCTGAGCGACAACAACCGCTACGACTTCTTCTCTCGTGTGGTGCCACCAGACTCATATCAGGCCCAGGCCATGGTGGACATCGTGAAAGCGATGGGCTGGAACTACGTGTCCACTTTAGCTTCCGAGGGAAATTATGGTGAAAGCGGAGTAGATGCCTTCGTGCAGATCTCTCGAGAGACAGGTACAGAATCCATCCACTGGTTCCGCTAAGTTTACAGTTTTGGGTGGGGGTATTGCTACCTAAAATTACATATTTATACTGTGTTTTCTTAAAATTTGCAGCAATGTTTGTGACATATCTATATTTATGAACAAATAAAAAAATATATAATTATATGGGTTCTATCCTGTATATATGGAAATTCTATTCCTTTGCATTTGTTCACCGGATTTCTAAATAAGTAAAACTGAGCTGCTTTTTGTTCTGTATTTTCACAATAAATTAGACGGGGCATTAAAATTTGATGTACCAAGAAACCTAAAGTGATAAAAAAAAAATCAGAGCACACCCTTTTCTGTCATACTACAGATTAAAATGAAACAAATATATGAAAATAAATACTACAGTAAGTCTTTGTGTTGTTTGATGGCTTTTCAACACACTGATGGAATTGATGCCACTCTGAGTGTGTGTGTGTACAAGAGAGAGAGAATGAGAGAAAGAGAAATGCATGCTTATGATGACAGATGTGCATCTGTTAGCTGTTTTGCGATTGATGCTTAGTTCAAACAGGCTTTGGCTGAATGCGTGTTGTGATAACATCGCAATGTGGGTTACACACTGGACGAAAAGTGAAGCACTGTGCCTAATAGTGGGGTTTATTTACTTTTGCCTGGCTCTGCAGATATTTTTCTCTGATTTCCTTCTAGTTGACGCAACATATTGCATGTCGTTTTTCTTCATATTGCATGTGAAATTTCACTGCATGTTAGGTACAGAGAGCAGACACAAATTAAATGCTGTCGTGTAAATAAGCTAAATAACATCAGGCAGTTTTGTTTGTTTAATAAAAGAGCAATGTATAGACCTGTTCTGTAGGAAAGGAATCTTAAATGTTGCGCTCAGTGCTAAATTTGTGAATTGCGAGGTCCTGGAACAGATCGGGGTAACGGATCCGGCTTGTTACCCGAGGATGTAAGGTGGGGGGGTGGGACGGGATGCGGGGCGTTTGATGGCAGAGGGGTGTCACAGATGAAAGTGAAGAGGGTTGGGGAGTCGCGGAAGCACTATTGCCAACTATTTTCATTGAAAGGTGCTAAGATCTGCCCGAAAAGTTGCTAAAAGTCGCTAGATTATGTCATACGTCAATTTGCATATTACTGACGTCATCACGTGCTACCATTTCTGCTTAACAGCCTATGGTTAATAAAGGGGTATTTATATTTGCATGTCAGTTTAACTAAATTTATTGCTGTTTGAATACAGTATATCAGTATAGATGTGTAGTGAATTTGCAGTAATCTCTCAGACGTAATAAACTCAGACAAGTTCAGAAACTCTCACTAAAATATCTGTGATTGCGAACAAGAAAAGAATAAACGATCAAATTAAATTGTTAATGTAAATGAGAAGCAGATCGGTTTGACTGTACAAGGTAAATACCTTCACACTGCCGGTGCTAAACAGTATAACAGTAACAGTACAATACATAACAGTATGGACAAATAACAGTCTATACAAATTCCCAGTTACACAAAAATGTTGCTAGATTTGTTGCTAGTCGCTTTTTTGAAAATTAGTCGCTAGAGGGGTCTGAAAAGACAGATCCCCCCAAGATGGCAACACTGCGCGGAAGAAAGGGAACAGTGGACTGGGGAGGAGGGCGGTTGAGGAGGGGGATCGGTAAAATGAGGTGAGACTTCATAGGTGCCGGATCCGCTGTGTTCCGGCACAAATTAAGCCCTGGTTGTGCTATTCACCTTATTCTCCACGTATGAGCGGGCGCAACCATCTGAATCTTTTTGTCTCGAAACTTCCGGTCTCATTCACTTCCATTCATTTTTAGAGGTTAAAAACAGCTCGTTTTGCTGCTTGATGTTGCAAACTGATCTTTTCGTATTATATTATTCTACTTTTTATGTATAGTCATGCAAACACTTGTTTGTAGAGCGAGTGGTTTGATCGTTTTCTGCCGTTTGTTATTTCTAGTCATTTCTCCCATAGGCAACTGAATCGGAAGTCCTAAAACAATCGCAAAAACGAGCGCTCTTCCGCATTGTAGAATAAAGTCAATACAATGAAAAAAGAGATGAAATAACTTGACTTTCAAGAGGTGATGGGGATGCCATTGTGGAAGGCAGGGCGCCACTAATACAGTGGTAGGGGAAACACTGCATACACGGATTCTGATGTTACTTTCACACCTGCCTCATTCAGTTCTTTTAAAATGTACCAGAGTTTATGGTAATACTTTATTTTGATGGTCCATTTGAGTATTAGCAGACTGTCTGCTTAATATCTTCTGATTCTGCCCCTTTAACAGATACTTAACTGACTATAAGAAACTTTGCAAGTACATGCCAACTTACGCCAACCCTAACCCCAACCCTAACATCAACCTAACAGTCTATTTATAATCTAATGAGAATTAGTTAGTAGTCTTAATCTTTACTTTTACTTTTTACTTTACTCCTTTACTTTCATGGATGAGGAAACAGTGTTGTACGCACTCCACCGAAAACATTCATTACCTATATATTAAATTTTGTTTGTTAAGCGCAAAGATTTGTTTCAAAACTATTTCTAAATTCAGTTCTAATTTCCAGCAAACTAATAAATGAACATTAATAATGAAGTGTGGTCAAAAAATGAGTTACATCCAAAAAAGAGTTATCCAAGCACACGTCCTATTCTTATTCCCAATATGGTGATGCAGACGTCTCCAAAACGACAGGTAGACAAATCTAAACGTGTTATTAGAAAAAAATGCATATAATAAATTATACTGCTAATAATAACATTATAATAAAAATGCAAATTGTCATGAATAAACGAACATTTTAATCCTTTATTTTTTATATGTAAAGCTATTTGTGTATTGTTGTACATCCTGTGTGTATTAAGCATTTGAACCTGCATAGGTGCATAACCAATAGTGCTCTGCGCGGGACTTCAGACCAGCTGTTAGTTGATCAATGTCTCTGTCTGTTTCAGTTACTCAGATTAGCAACGTGTCAACAGTGCGCCTTAACACACCTCCTTTATAGACCAGCACCCATGAGTCCACAAATCGGCTCAAATGGATTTGCTATATAAACAACGTAGCGCAAAACGTGAAAATTAGGGTTGCGCTGGTCTGAAAATAGCAACAAGTCCCGTCAAACACATCTTGCACCTTATTGCGCCGGGTGTATGATTGGGCCCTTAAAGACCTAACAAGGTTAATTAGGCAAGTTAGGATAATTAGGCAAGGTATTGTATAATGGTGGTTTGTTCTGTAGACAATCAAGAAAAAAATCTAATAATATTGACCTTGAAAATGTTAACAAAATTTAAAACTGCTTTTATTTAGCTGAAATAAAACAAATCAGACTTTCCCCAGAAGAAAAAATATTATGGGAAATACTGTGAAAAATTCCTGTTAATCATAATTTGGGAAACATTTGAAAACGAAAAAAGTTCACAGGAGGGCTAATGATTTTGACTTCAGCTGTATGTAACACAGACCACAGCATATAGCATGATCCAGATTAGGCTTTCCATTAATATGCCATCGTTCAAAAAGTTCGAAAGAGGAGCATGACTGAGACAGCTGCGTGCATTTGTACCCATCTGCTGCCAGAAATTCATGGCGGTCATTAATATAAATAGAAAGTGAGTCACATTTTAGGGAGAAAAATTTCAGCATTGGTGTCCATCTCTCTCTCTGTCTGACAAAGGAGGTCTGTGCATCGCTCAGTCCATGAAGATCCCACGAGAGCCCAAACCAGGGGAGTTTGACAAGATCATTAAGAGACTAATGGAGACCCCCAACGCTCGAGGAGTCATCATCTTCGCCCACGAGGATGACATTAAGTAAGTCAATGATATGCTTAATGTATGTTTGATCACCAAGGCCTTATAGGAGTTTTCTGGCTTAAATACAGCTGGTTTTATATCCACTAGAGGCTCAAACTAGCGAATGTGCTACCCACTGTGCCACCATGCAGCCACATGACAGACATTTTAATTTAATTTAATTTAATTTAATTTAATTTAATTTAATTTAATTTAATTATTTTATTTTATTTTATTTTATTTTATTTTATTTTATTTTATTTTATTTTATTTTATTTTATTTTATTTTATTTTATTTTATTTTATTTTATTTTATTTTATTTTATTTTATTCCTCTGTGGCAACCCCTGATAAATAAGAGACTAAGCTAAAGGAAAATGAATGAATCTTTTATTTTATATTTTATTCCATATATTTTTATTTTATTGTATTTTATTCCACATAGTTTTGATTTAATTTAATTTTATATTTTATTCCATATATTTTTATTTTGTTTTATTCCACATATTTTTATTTTATTTATTTATTTTATATTTTATTCCAAATACTTTTCCCATATATATTTATTTTATTTTACTGAACATATACTGGATAAGTTGGCAGTTCATTCCGCTGTGGCGACCCCAGATTAATAAAGGGACTGAGCGAAAAGAAAATGAAAAGAAATTATGGAATTGGCAGTTCATTCCGATGTGGTCACTCTGGATTAATAAAGGGACTAAGCCGAAAAGAAAATAAATGAATTTTATTCCATATATTTTTATTTTATTTTATTTAATTCTACATATTTTAATTTAATTTTATGTAATTTAATTGTATATTTTATTCCATATATTTTTATTTTATTTTTTATTTTATATTTTATTCTATATTATTTTATTTTATTCCATTGATTACATTTTTTTATTTTATATTTCAATCCATACATTTTATTTTATTGTATTTTATTCCATTTATTTTTATTTAATTTAATGAATTTTTTTATTTATTTTACTTTTTATTCCATATATGTTTTTTTATTCCACATATTTTAATTTTATTTAATTTTATTAATTTATTTTATATTTTATTCCATATATATTTTTTTTTTATTTTATTCCATATTTTTTTTTATTTTTTTTATTTTATATTTTATTCCATATATTTTTCCCCATGTAATTTTATTTTATTTTATTTTATTTTATTTTATTTTATTTTATTTTATTTTATTTTATTTTATTTTATTTTATTTTATTTTATTTTATTTTATTTTATTTTATTTTATTTTATTTTATTTTTTTAATTTTGAAATTCTTTTGATAACTTAAGAAGCCCTGAATGGCTACCCATTTGAGTAGCTGCTGTTGCATTATAGCAATTTAAGGGAGTTTTTGGGGAAAATTATGGCCAATAGATAATCCCTGATATATCAAAACTGACTGGTGGTGATTTTATTTTATTTAGCTGTCATGCATTCATTCATTCATTTTCTTTTCGGCTTAGTCCCTTTATTAATCCGGGGTCGCCACAGCGGAATGAACCGCCAATTTATCCAGCACATGTTTTACACAGTGGATGCCCTTCCAGCATCTCTGGGAAATATCTGTCATGCATTTGACTGGCAAACATGACAGGCATTTTATTTTCATCCATTCATTCATTCATTTTCTTTTCAGCTTAGTCCCTTTATTAATCTGGGGTCACCACAGCGGAATGAGCCACCAAATTATCCAGCACATGTTTTACGCAGCAGATGCCCTTCCAGCTGCAACCCATCACTGGGAAACATCAATACACACTCATTCACACATACACTACAGAAAAATTTAGCTCACCCAATTCACCTATAGCGCATTCACCTAAACCCACACAAACACAGGGAGAACATGCAAACTCCACACAGAAATGCCAACTGACCCAGCCGGGACTCGAACCAGCGAACTTCTTGCTGCCCACATTTTATTTTATTTTATTTTATTTTATTTTATTTTATTTTATTTTATTTTATTTTATTTTATTTTATTTTATTTTATTTTATTTTATTTTATTTTATTTTATTTAGTTTTGTTTTGTTTTGTTTTTATTGTTTTATTTTTATTTATTTATTTATATATTTTTTTTAAACCATGAAAGAATGTCAGGAAGGTATTAATTTAATTTATCCAAGTGCTTTACTTTTCTGCTTTTAAAAGTTTCCCGTAACAGAGTTTGCCTGTTAGAATGGCATTGTAAGTGCAAAATTGCATATTAATTTTTATTTATTTATTTATTTATTTATTTATTATTTTTACAATGAAAGAATGTCAGCATAAAGCAATATCAGCAACCCACTGCACTTTTCATGCTTTGACAGGATGTTTGAGAATAGGCGTGAACATATATAAGAACTTGACGATGTCAGCTGAAAAGAGTTTTTATTAGGCACAAACATGTCAAACTTTTTCCCCCCTCAAGGATAACATGCAAAGCAGATTTGTGCACACTAAAGCAATGAAGGAGTGTTAAATATGTCATGTTGTAATGTTGCGTTTTTATATGTACAATCTGGCAATTTGGTCCTTAACAGATGCATAATGGGGCAGTGTTTTTTCCCGTCATTTTTTTAAATGATTCTGTCTGGAACAAACTGTTCGTTCCATCTGTCGCCATGAAGCAGACTAATGTTGTCACTGATTTGATAATAGCTGACTTGTAACAGGGGCACATGTGGATTATTTGATATGATTGAACTAACTTCTAGTATTTGCGACATTTTAGGGGAGATTTGTAAATTAAGCCAGATATTAAATGCAAAGTACATGCAATTAGAGGAAGCGTCCTTTGATGTGGCGATAAGACTTTTGATATGCAATGCATCACACATGCTTCTGTATGCATGTAAATGGAGTTGGCTGCTGACCAACCAACTAGAGGGAACAATGGACACAGTCTCAGGCCAGAAATATACTCGGCACAATTACACAAGCGCCGCATGATTTGCCAGTGCATTATTAACTGAGTGCTATTAACCTTTTGCCATTAAACCAAATGTAATTATTCAGGTAGATAGCTATTTTAAAAAGTTAAGTTTAACAAACTTGCTCAGTGAGATTCTCTTTAGACTGGGGCTGCACGAAATTGGAATACAGTTTCACAAGATGGTGTGAATAGCTCTATTTGATGGTTTTCTGGGGATCTAACAGTATTTAGGTAGAGAAATTGAATAATCACAATGAAAAAAATGCTTTTCTTACTTTGTGTAATTTCTAGTCTAAATATCTAAAAAAATATTGTCAATTGTGTCAAAGCAGCTTCACATTATAGTAAATTTAAACTGTGTCAGTCCAGTTTTCAGAGTTGAAGTTCAGTTTAGTTCAGTTCTTTGTTATATAATATTCACTGCTGAGAATTCAAACACTGAAGAGCAAATCCATCGATGTGCAGCTTCATAAGTCCCGAACCATGCAAGCCAGTGGTGACAGCGGCAAGGAAAAAACTTCACCAATTGGTGAAAGTGAAGGATTAAAAAACCTTGAGAGAAATCAGGCACAGTCAGCATGAGCATTTCTCATATAGCCAAAGTCTTGTGAAGAGCTGCAGTCTAGGCGCCGGAGGCTGGTGAACGCTGGACGTCCGTGGAGAAGTTGCAGGTGGGAGTGGTCACCAGGCGGTGTACAGGCTGGCTCTTCAGGATCAATGTGAGGACTCGTCTGACACTGGGGTCTTTCCGGGGTCAGTCTCATGCTCTCCACTCTTCCATAACCACCACAGCAGCTGCTCAGGATACGGCCTGGTCCAGGATTATGGAAACCTCGGGAGTAATAGACGAAAGACTAACATAAGCGTAGATGCCGTTCAAATTATAATGTCTTTGGGGAAGTGTTCCCGGCTCCAGTTGCCCTAAATAATGCAGACTAACAATCCTTTAGAGGATTCGGATTTTAGAAGCATTTGTGCTTTATGTGTATGCTAATGCAAAGAGACGTGTCTTTAATCTAGTTTTAAACTGACAGAGTGTGTCTGCTTCCCGAACTGTGCTAGGAAGGCTGTTCCAGAGTTTAGGTGCCCGATAT
Organism: Danio aesculapii; assembly: GCF_903798145.1. Lineage (NCBI taxonomy): Eukaryota > Metazoa > Chordata > Actinopteri > Cypriniformes > Danionidae > Danio > Danio aesculapii. Next base: position 45,033,009 of record NC_079442.1, on the reverse strand, counting down.
GAGAAAGATCTACCGCTACAGTTGATTTTGATATTCTGGGACTAATCAATTGTCCAGAATTAATTGAGCGTAGAGGAGGTGAGGGGCTATAGTACACCAGGAGCTCCCTCAAATACTGGGGAGCTTAGCCGTTCAGGGCTTTGTAGGTAGTCAATAAAATTTTTAAATTAGCCAAAATGAAGGGCTCTATTTTAACAATCTTGGCGCAAAGTCTAAAGTGCAGAGCGCAAAAGCATTAAGGATGTGTCCGAATCCACTTTTGCTATTTTAAGGATGGAAAAATATGGTTTGCACTGCAGCGCATGGTCTAACAGGGTTGTGCTTATTCTCTTAAGGAGTTATGGGTGTGTTTCGAGCATAACGTGCATTAAACCAATCAGAGTCTCATCTCCCATTCCCTTAAAGAGTCAGTTGTGTCGCATCATGGCCCATTTGCTATTTACATGGAAGACCTTGTGAGTGGAAAAACTGAATGCTTCTTTAGCGAGAAAACAGTTTAACAGAGCATCTGCAGCATGAGGATAAAGAACGAACATCCTCCATTCTGCCCTTTACTTTCACTTTCTCTTTTTCTCTTTCGTGGATAAGGAGACGGTGTTGTACGCACTCCGCTGAAGACATCCATTTGCCCACATAATTAATTTTGTTTGTTAAGCGCAAAGATTTGTTTCAAAACTATTTCTAAATTCAGTTCTAATTTCCAGCAAACTAATAAATCAGCAGCAATAAGTTATATCTAAACACACGTCCCATGCCCCATATGGTCCAAAACCTGACAGGTGAACAAATCTAAGCTTGTTTTTATTAAAACCAATATAAATATGCATATAATAATATATAATACTGCTAATAATAACAACATTATACAAAAGCAAGTTGTCGTGAATGCACTGAAAAAGCCCCCAGAGATGAAGAAGGCATGGAGGCAATGGTTTTTATATTTATGTAGTAAATAATTTTTTTTGTAATATTTTAATCCTTTAATTCTTTTTCATTTATAAAGATATTTGTGTGTTGCTGTACATCCTGTGTCTTAAGCAATGTGTAACCGAGGCGCACAACCAATGTGCTCTGCGCTGGACTTTAGACCTGCTCTCAGCTGGTCTATTGCACAGTCTATTTTAGTTCCTCAAAATATCATTTTCCTTTGGCTTAGTCCCTTATTTATTAGGGGTCACCACAGTGGAATGAACCACTAACTATTCCAGCATATGTTTTACGCAGCAGATGCCCTTCCGCACGACATGATTTTGTCAAGTACGATGCGTTCCTGGATTAACATGTTAATCCATCTATGTTAATCCTGGAACATCATTATTGTTGGAAAATGTAATCCATACCTATTCCCTACCCCTAAACCCAACCACAATTGTAAATTATTCCCAAAACCAGAGGGGAATAATAGTTGGATAACACTCATGTAGAAGTGCATAAACCTAACCATAAGCCTGAACTTCACATAAACGGTAAACATATCTCTTAATTCTGATTGGCTGACTGGAATGTGGTTGCAGCATCAACATAGATGGTAATCCAGGAACATGTCCTACTTGGTGAAATCAGGTTGGCGTGCCCTTCCAGCCACAACTCAGTACTGGGAAACACTCACACACACTTATACTCTATGGTCAATTTAGCTTATTCAATTCACCTATAGCGCATGTCTTTAGACTGGAGGAAACCAGAGCTCTCAGAGAAAACCCATGACAACATGGGGAGAACATGCAAACGCCACACAGAAATGCCAACTGGCCCAGCCGAGACTCAAACCAGCAACCTTCTTGCTGTAAGGTGACAGTGCTAACCACTGAGCCACCTTGCCACCCTTGCAGTACTATAAATGGAAACCAAAACTGTAACAATTTAAGTTAACTAGCTGCTTATTAGCTTGCATGTTAGTCTTATTCTGCATAGCCATACAATACATCAGTCATACAGGAATGACAAGAGGGTTAGATAATAGCAGTCTTTTCATTTGTGGTTCACTTTACGACCCCAGTGTGTTCAAAGTGTTTTGATTCTTCATTTTAAACCATAATCGGACATCCAACAATATATATCTGTGATTTTAGAGCATCGCCGTTCACCCAAGAAGCACTACAGCTGCCTGAGAAAGGTCAAAGCCAGTGTCAAATTCCAAATAAGCCGTCATTATCACGCTATCTCAGAGCTTCAATGACCTTTTCATATGTGATAAGAGCACATACAGTATCCAGGACTCCTCATTCCTCCTCACGTAATGTCATTTTATTCTTTTCCGCATTTGACCTTATGGATTCAGAAGTAACAAACAAGACTTTTTATCACCGTCAACACTCACAAGGGACGGTTTGCCTCTCTGTGTTTGAGTGTCACAGTCTCTAATCCATATGGCTCACTGCTGATGCTTTCTGACAGGCCTATGAGGTGAAGAATATCAGTGCAGATGAAGTTTCCCCCTCATTAATGCACTTCTGTGAACACAGGCTGTCGGTCACACTGCCTGAATTGTCAACCACGCTTTCAGTGCAGAAAGCACATGCATAACTGAATAGCTTAATTCATAATAACTTGGTTAAGTGCCACTCTAACAATTTGATATTTGAATTTCATGAAGCGCCTCTCGTTTAGAGACTTATGTGTTGTATTAATGGGATAGTTCACTCAAATATGAAAGATTGCAGTTCGTTTATTCACCTTCAGGTCATTTAAGGCGTACTTAAAGAAGTTTTTTTGCTGAAACTGTGATCCTTATGCAAGTCAATAGTAAATAAAAATTACAAAAAAGAAAAACTTGCAAAAGTAAATGATTAAAGTGGCCTATAATGATTAGTTTAGGTCTTATAATGTGAAGCAATTAATCTGTGCAATAAACTGAATATCAATTACAGTATCTTTTCCTTTAGCCTTGGCAAACAATCCTTAAAAAATCTCCAGATGATGCCGTCTTTGAATCATCATACAAAACTGACAAATTCAATTGCAATATAATCATATTGTAATCATTTTGATAATAAAGTTGTAATACTTGCCTTAACAAGTATGCTATGCCTGCACAGTTGAATAGATTATGTTAACTAAACACATAATATTTATACTGTATATAATATTCTAGCTGTAGATTATTGATATTATTCATCGATTATTGATATTATTATATTGATATTGTTGATACACACATTGCGGTAACACTTTACAATAACAGTACATGAATAATGATATTAACATGTAAACTAAACATTACTTTATTATGAATTAATGATGAGTTGTGCGCTAATCATGAACTTACTTTACCTACAACATGAGTCACAAGAGTTTATGTGTGAATAACGGCTACCTTATGGCCCGTTTCCACTGAGTGGTACGGTACGGTTCGGTTTGGTACGCTTTTATGGCCGTTTCCACTGTCAAAAGGCGTACCGAACCGATCCGTACCGTACCACTTTTTCGGCACCCTTTCGAAAGGGTACCAAACACAAGAAAGGGTACCAAAAGGCGGAGCCACACGCGCAGCTGAACGCTATTGGTTTACAGAGATACGTCATTGCTTACGCAACAAGCCAGAATGAAAACAAAAATGTTTGAAATACACAGCGAGAGAATATAGCGGAATTATAAATACATATAATAACGAGCCATGGTCGATCCGGGCTCAAACAAACCTTGTCGTCGTCTTGATGAACAGCCACAAAGCCATGGAGTAGCAGATTTACCCTGTGCCTCGTAGTTTTTTATGAGCCAGTCTGAAGCGCGAGCGGTTTCGCTTTCTTGCTAGCGCTCGCGCGCGTCTATATCTGAAATAACAAACTTCTTGAGCTGATGATAATAACCTGCGCTTGATTATTGATGTGCTTTTGAAACCCGATCCTTTCAGACACTGACAAACGCGAGAGTGTAGCACGAAAAAGCAAAGGAAAAGCCGGAAAAAAGGAGCACATTATTTTTCAGCAAACATGAACAAAATGCCATGATTAACTAACTTATTATCTTCACCTTTTGGACTAATATGAACTGGGAATGGCGGAATTACTCTCTAACAGAGGTTACATGTGCTGCTGAAGATTACATTCACAGATAAGAGGTTTTCACTGATTGTAGGCTATATTTTGTGTTGTTTTGAACCTAAATACAGACGAAATGTCTGTTGTGTGTAGTTCTTCTGTAGTTGGTAACATATCGGAGACTGTAAAGGGCTGTATGAGTTTATATATCTTCATTTATTTAGTTATTTAATATAATTACAGACGTTACAGTAGGCTGTTTCGCACTGTCATTGATCTGCAGTTATAATCAACTCATGTTCATAGAAAAGTTAGTAATAAACATTTCTACACAAGTATTAATGTGTATGAAGCATCTGTTTTGTGAGAAGTGCTTCTCATATGATATGTGAATGACCTGTACAGCTTTATTGTAGACTTTTCTCGAGCGAGAATGACGTCGACTGAAACATTCTGTCATACACCACGCCCACCAAAAGGTTACCCTTGTTAGTGGAAATGCAAGCCTGATAAAGGTGACCCGTACCAAACCAAACCGTACCGTACCAGTCAGTGGAAACGAGCCATTAATTACTTATCAGTACATGTTAATGTATTAATTAACTTTTAAGTTTAAGCTTAATGTAACCATCATTAACTCATGAGCTGTTAATATATAATTAAGTCATGACTTTACTTGGAGGGGCACATCACCATAACTCATCCTTAACAACTCATGAACTCCTGTGTTTAAACTGTTGATGTTGATGTTTACAGAACACTTTTCTATTGTTATTTACTGTAAACACACTAGACTGATGTGCTTAAAGAGTTCATGAGTAGTTAAGAATGTGTTAAAGATGATGTACCCCTCTAAGTAAAGTCATGATTTAGTTATACATTAACATATCATGAGTTTATAATGGTTAAATTATATTATATTATAAGCGTAAACTAATGTGGTAATTAATACATTAATTAGCAAACAAACAAGTAATTAAGGTAGCCTTTATTCACATATAACTAAACACATAATATTTATACTGTATATATAATATTCTAGCTGTAGATTATTGATATTATTCATCGATTATTGATATTAATATATTGATATTATTGATGCACACATTGCGGTAACACTTTACAATAACAGTACATGAATAATGATGTATTAACATGTAAACAAAACATTACTTTATTATGAATTAATGATGAGTTAAGGTGTGCGCTAATCATGAACTAACTTTACCTACAACATGAGTCACAAGAGTTTGTGTGTAAAAAATGACGTGTCTGTACATGTTGGTAATTAATGTATTATTTAACATTTAAGTTTAAGCAAAATGTAACCAACATTAACTCATGGGGTGTTAATGTATAATTATGTCATGACTTTACTTGGAGGGGCACATCACCATTAACTCTTCCTTAACGAACTCATAAACCGTGGAGTTTGCATTTTCTCCCTTTGTTCGCGTGGGTTTCCTCCAAGTGCTTCGTTTTCCCTCACAGTCCAAAGACATGGGCTGAAGGTGAATTGGGTAAACTAAATTGACCATAGTGTATGAGTGAGTGTGACTGTGTATGGGTGTTTCCCAGTACTGGGCTGTGGCTGAAAGCAAGGTTATAATAGTTTTAGATTTTTCATCAGTTTTATTTTGTATTTCATTTTTTTTTTTTTTATTCATTTCATTTTAATTTGTTTTTAGAGGTAGATTTACTAGTTTTTATTAGTTTTTATATTTTGAAATTTCTTAGTTTTGGTTAAGTTTTTATTAGTTTTAGTATTAGTTTTAGTTTGTTTGTATGTTTTTTTTTTTTTTATAAATTAGGATATTTGTTAAGTGCAAGATTCAAAATCATCAGAATAAATAAAAACTCAACCAAAGATAGGCCCCATTTTTTGACACAAGAACACTACCACCTACCAGTACCATCTACCCATCCTTAAATTCAAATACAACACCCCACAAGATAGGAGCCTTAAGTAAAATATATGTGCAAGGCTGCTGAGGTTGGATACACAGTAGTGATGGGAAGTTCGGATCTTTAATGCGAACCAGATCTTTTGTGACAATCTTCCCAAGTTTGGACTCAACATATCAAAAATATGTAGTCAGGAATCATAATTTCAGTCAGTTAAAACATCAACATGATCTGAAAAATTTATTACAATCACGTTTTGCAACCTAACTGAAGCATGATTCACTTCATGATTCACTTCAAACTCCATTACCATTTTCTTTTATGAAATAAACTTACGTTTTTTTTGCCAGATCCTCTCATTTAAGCCCTCAGTTTACCCGTGCTGCAGTTGTTCAAGTTTAGTTCAATCACAGCAGGCTGTACTGTTTGTGTTCAGTTCACTGAATCACGCATGCGCAGAATTATCGGTTCTCAAACCTGATCTCACTGTACTGTTCTAATAACTGAATAAGAGTATATATTGGTTTATTTAGAGTCAGAGGGGGTATTAGGCATGTTAAAAAGTAAGTTTGTGGATAAGCGCTTAACGTTACTGGAGAAGTGAATTGTTTTAAATGATTCAGTTTGATTGGGTGAACTAGTTTAATAGGTTCACTTAGGAGATCCGGTTAAAAAAGAAAGATTCGTTGGTGATTGCAATTATTAATAGAGAAATGAAATCCATTATTGGGCACAAATGTGTTAAATTAATACTTTTAAATGTCTGCTCGGGTCGTATTTAAGACTGTCATCATGCTGCTGTCATGTCCACTTGTTGTTTTTGTTGTGGGAGCAACAATGAGGACTGACTGGAGGAGGACTGGTTTGATCTGGCCAATGGCCGTACGGGTCAAACACCTGACAGTGCAAAGTAAAAAAAGCAAAGATTTACTTCTAAAAGGCATACAGTAGGCTTATGTATTAAATAAATTTACAGAGACGAAAACGAAGGCTATAATTTAGTTAGTTTCAGTTTGTTTTTATAAATAGTTTCAGTTCTATTTTTTTTTTTTTTTTACTCTCATTTTTATTTTTATTTCAGTTAACGAAAATGTTTTTTCAATTCCAGTTTTTGTTTTTTCGTTCGTTTTCGTTAACTATATTAACCATGGCTGGAAGGGCATCCGCTGTGTAAAATATATGCTGGAATAGATTGTGGTTTATTTCGCTGTGGTGACCCCTGATAAATAAGGGACTAAGCTGAAAGAAAGAAAAAGATGAATGAATGTACATTTCCTTGAGCATAAAACTTGAGCATATGTTTTATGTAATTATGTTTTTTTTTTTTTGTCCAGGCAGGTCCTGGAGGCCGCGAGGAGGTCCAATCTAACCGGTCATTTTAAGTTTGTGGGATCGGACAGCTGGGGTGCCAAAAGCTCTCCGATCCTGGACCAGGAAGACGTGGCCGAGGGTGCCGTCACGATTCTGCCCAAAAGAGCGTCTATTGATGGTATTTGAAATATAATATGCATCCTTCGAGTCAGCATGAAATAAATATGTGGTATTGATTTAATCATGAATGATTCTGCTATGCATTATGTATTTCTTGCATTAAAAAATGTGGAATCTTAAATCAAAACACCATAACTGGCTCTTCCATATGCTTAGTTGACATGTATGTGTGATGTATGTGCTGCAGTTGATTCATTTGCATTTAGATCTCAAAATATTCAACACGCAGTTTTTACCAATTCGTCAGCACAGATAAAATCAAATACTGTCTTATGTTTATTTCTCACTTGATAACTCACTCAGGAATTTGTCACAGTGTAGGATACTTCACTAACAAAAGTCACTAACAGTGACACTAATAAAATAGTGTCACTAACAAAAGCATGTTATGTTTTGATAATGTTGTCAGTAAATTATGAAATTGAATTCACTGGACATTCACATTTTTCATTTTTGTGATTACTCATACATTTAAATACAAAAACATACTATCCATATCAATGTCTACACAGTTGAGGTCACAATTATTTTTTTCTTTTTTAAATATTTCCCAAACAATGTTTAACAGAGCAAGGTCACAGTATTTCCTATAGTATTTTTATTTCTGGAGAAAGTCTGATTTGTTTTATTTTAGCTAGAATAAAAGCAGTTTTACATTTTTGAAAACCATTTTAAGGTCAATATTATTAGCCCACTTAATGTAATGTAATGTGTATTAATATAGTGCATTTATTGTGTATGGCCATACACCAAAAGTGCTTCACAATCATGACTGGGGGTCTCTCCACACTACCACCAGTGTTAGACACTCACCACAAACAGTGATAGAGCCAATTTGGTTGGTTGGGAGGCCATGATCAATAAGGGCCGATGGAGGGAATTTGGCCAGAACACTGGGGTCACACCCCTACTCTTTACGAGAAGTACCATGGGATTTTTAATGACCACAGAGAGTCAGGACTTCGGTTTAATCTCTCATCCGAAAGATGGCATCAACTGACAGTATAGTGTCCCCTTCACTATACTGGGGCATTAGGACTCACACAGACCACAGGTTGAGCGCCCCCTGCTGGCCTCACTAACACCACTTCCAACAGCAACCTAGTTTTCCCATTTGGTCTCCCATCCAAGTACTGACCAGGCTCAGCCCTGCTTAGCTTCAGTGAGCAACTGGTCTTGCGCTGCAGGGTGATACGGCTGTGGCTCTTAAACAATATATATTTTTACGGATTGTCTACAGAACAAAGCACTGTTATACAACAACTTGCCTAATTATCCTAAAAATTATGCCAAAATATCATTCCGTAAAACAGAAATTAGGGAAAAAATATATAGGGGCTAATAATTCAGGAGGGCTAATAATTCTGGCTTTAACTGTAAGTTTACTGTAATTATATAACTTTAAATCTTTTGTCCTGCAGTAGTCATATGCAGAAAACAAAATAAGTGCAAGAAAAAATTATGTGTTTTTTCCACCGAGCAAATGTTAAAAAAAAATGGCCAACATCATGTATTATAAATTTGACGTAAAACAAGCAAAAACTTTGAAGTCTTTCAAACTAAATGTTAACTTGTTAACAAGAATGAATGAATTTTAGTTTTATGAAAGGAAATAGATTAAAAAATGTCACCTATTTTTGGTGTATATACCTTGCCAAGTGATATGCTTTTTTTACATAAACAGCCAAAATGACCACAAAAAATAAAATGAAAAAGGCAAAAATGTCCATCAGAATGCACAAAATAAATCACATGTTTTCATGTTACTGTAATAACAAACTGTAAAAAGGGATTAGTTGCTTAACCTAAAAAAAATGGAGTAAACACGTTGCCTAACAAGCAACACGTTGATTTTTACTTAAAAGCAGTAAATCCATGACCTTAACTTAACTTTGATAAGGATACACATAGTTTGTTTACTTCATATTTACACTACCTCACAAAAGCCTTGTGGTCGGTCCCAGATGTAAGAGCAGCAAATAATAACTCGACTTCAAGTTGATAATTTGGAAAAGTGGCAGAAGTTAGATTTTCATTCAGTATGGGGGTGTGTGAGAGATCTGCAGAGTGGATGGCAACATCAACAGCCTGAGGTATCAAGACATTTGTGCTGCCCATTAGATTACAAACCAAAGGAGAGGGCAAATTCTTCAGCAGGATAGCGCTCCTTTATAATACTTCAGCCTCCACATCAAAGTTCCTGAAAGCAAAGAAGGTCAAGGTGCTCCAGGTTTGGCCAGCCCAGTCACCAGACATAAACATTATTGAGGATGACTGGGGTAAGATGGAGGAGGCATTGAAGATAAACCATAGAATCTTGATGAGCTCTGGGAGTCCTGCAAGAACGCTTTCTTTGCCATTCCAGATGACTTTATTAATAAGTGATTTGAGTCATTGCAGAGATGTATGGATGCAGTCCTCCAAGCTCATGGGAGTCATACACAATATTCATTCTTTTTCCACTGCACAATGACTTTATATTCTATACTGTACATTATTTCTGCTAAGTGACAAGACTTTTGTCTAAGCAAAGTCAGACCTTACTGTCCTAATTAATTAATTAAAAGGCACGATCATACTTTTTCTGGTAAAATAAGCGTAATCTAGAGGCCTTTACCTTTCATATAAGCCACTTCTGATACAAAATGATCAACTAGAAGTCAAGTTATTATTTGTTGTTCCTAAAACTTGGATGGACGACAAGACTTTTGTCAGGTAGTGTATATAAGGCAACAATTTTGCTCTCTTTTTTAAGTAAGGTCAATTAATCGCTTTTTACAGTGCATTCATAACATACATTGACTTCAGTCAACGTCATTTTTCTTCTTTACATTCAGGGTTTGACCAGTACTTCACCACTCGATCTCTGGAGAACAACCGCAGGAATATCTGGTTTGCTGAATTCTGGGAGGACGATTTCAGGTGCAAATTGACACGTCCAGGCATCAAGATCGACCCAGAAAAGAAGAAATGCACAGGTGAGAGCTGCTGATAGCCGTTTGCAAGTGAACTGATGTGTGGAGCAATGACAGGTGACCTTAAAAAGTCTTAAAAAACATGTCTTCTGTTTTACTTACCCTTCAGCTCTTTTTATCACTTGCACATCTCACCGTGTTCAGATATTTATTTCATTATTTATTTGACAGGGACAATGGACAGTCAGAAAACTGCTCCAGAAGTTTTGGCTGGAGTAGACCAAAACAAATTGTTTATAAAAGCTCTTTTCAGTGATTGTTTTTGTACTTCTAATTCATTTTCCTATGGGAAAAATCACTAGGGATAACAAACGGTAGTAAACACTGTCAAACTACTTGCTCTGCAAACAAGTGTGTTTATGGCTATACATTAAAATTGAAATAATATAATAATACAATTCCAGTTTGCAACATTAAGCAAAACAATGAGCTGATTTTTACTCCTAAAATCAATTGAAGTGAATAAGACCAAAAGTTTACAGCCAATAAGGTTGCATTGGCTGCGACCACTCATATGTGAGAAATATACGGTACTTAATGGGGTAATAAAACACAACAGGGATATTGAATGATTATTTTCAGATAAACACACAACCTAAGGTGGCATTTGACTGCATTTGGGCAAGTGTTCAGTTGTTGTCAATGGAATCGCTGCATTTTTATTATGTTGCCTGCATAGTCTGGCAGCGGCCGTGTCCAAAAACTGCATACTTCCCTGCTATATAGTACATTAAAAACAGTATGCCAGCCAAATAGTATGTACAAATTCTTAGGGTTTGAAAAAACAGTAGGCGGGAAGTACCCGGACAAACCCGGCGAGATTCTGGAGTGCGCATCCAATGGACTCTATGATATCCCATAACGCAATACGAGATAATTTATGAATGGGAGTGAAGCAACGCAACTGACACGTGAAGTTTAAATGTTAAACTAATTTCGAGAGGAGCATGTGCTCATGATTGACCCAGCTGGTCCACATTAGCTAATCATGATCCTCCAATCAAAGGATCCCAAGTCACTATATATATCCTCATTTCCACTCTACAACTATCTTCGTCTGGAAGAAACCCCCCTCCTCCCCTTTTTCCACCTTTATCAAGAATGGGTGGCATGGTGGCCTAATGACCAGCACGTTTGCCTCACAGCAAGAATACCAATGGTGTTGGGTCTTCACTAGGCCATCTGGTGTTTCTGTGCGGAGTTTGCATGTTCTCCGTGTGGGTTTTCCCCGGGTTCCCTGGTTTCCTCCCACCATGCAAATGTGCTCTATATTATTGATAAAATAAGCCTAAATCTTTTTCTAATGTCTTACTCTCAGGAAGTTCACCTTGGCCTCAGCAGCGGGGGAGTTTCAGATCGACCTGAGCTCAGTCTCCCCTCGCCCTGTGAAAGGAGGGAGCCCTGGGCTCGAGGATACCTTGAGCTCAGGGCTCTCTCCCGGGACAGCACGCCAAACAAGCTATGTATAAATCGTGAGCTAAGTGTGAACTCTTGATGTGTAGGTCACGTGATAAAACAAATAGTGGATGTAGCACATCGAATTCCATTCATACTACTCACATTCATACTATATAGAACATACTTTTCTAACTGTCATTCAGTAAATGCATATTCAAATGTAGTACCTACTCGAGTAGTAGAAGGTTTCGGACGCAGCCTCAGTTCTCAGCACTTAACGTTTTTTAAATGCTTTGAAAGTTGCAGTAATTTTAACAGATGATTGTTTTTAGAACAGCGCTCACGTTTCTGCAGTGCAAAAAATTATACGGTGGACACCCACCATATCACTTAATCTCTATGCTGAATGATTTCAGATATTTCAAAGCTGCAACTGTAAAAAAAATCACATCAAAATAAAAAAAGAAAGCTTTAGATGTGATGCATAAGAAACTAGTCCTACAGTTTGAGGACAAACACCTTACTTCAAGAGTTCACACTTAGCTGATGATTGATTATAACGCGTGTTTGGCATGCTGTCCCAGGAGAGAGCCCTGAGCTCAGAAGATTTTTGCAGTGTGAGAGGGAAGTTTGAGCTCAGGTAGATCTCGAGAACTCTCCTGCTGTAGTAGCTAATGAACAGGTAGTGATTGCTTTTAACAGATAACTACTTATCGGAGCATTTCTATAGTGCCGATTTGGATTAGTCAATTAACTTAAGTTGCATGTTTTTGGAAACCGGGGAACCCGGAGGGAAACCCACAAGATCATAGGGAGAACGTGTAAACTCTGCACAGAAATTCTGATCCTGATTCTGAAATGTCAGCTGGCTTGGTAAGGACTAGAACTAGTGACGTTCTTGCTGTGAGGCAACAGTGCTAACCACTGAGCCACTGTGCTACTCATTTAGGAAAGGAGGAGTAGGGGTGGAAGGGGGGATTCTTCAAAATGAAGATGGCTGTTTTATGGAACTTAGGGGAGTTATAGTGGCTTAGGAATCGTCTGATTGGTGAATCATAAATTGGATAATGCGGGGCCAGCCGCTAGCAATCATAAGCATGTGATCCTCTCGAAATTAGTTTATAAATAAACTTCACAAATGTCTGAAAAACAGCATCTGAACAGTGTCTTTAGTTTTGGAAGCTGGGGTATAAGTAAAATAATTGACTCCAGTCTCTTGCATTCTTAAAATATATTATTAGAAAATGATAATGCTTCACATTGTAGCCGATCATCAAAAGTATTTTCCAATAACTCAATGAAACGCCAACAAACAACTCTGTGAGAGTTTGTTGTATTAGTGTTTTTCCCCTGTAGATGCGTGTTGTCATTAGTTGGAGTTTGTTTTCACCTGACGTAACATGTTTAATTGTCATTTGTTGGATTGTTGAACATCTAAACAGTGTGATATGATTTTTCAACCAATGGCAACAAACTTGGACTTAATATGACCAGATAGGGTTCACGTAAATGTCTTTTAGCCCTGAGAAGGATCATTTAATTAATGTTTTTATTATTGTGCATTATTATTCATTCATTTTCCTTCGGCTTAGTCTCTATTTTAGGGGTCGCCACAGTGGAATGAACCACCAACTATTCTGGCATAATTTTTATGCAGCTGATGCTCTTCCAGCCGCAACCCACTACTGGGAAACACCCATACTCATTCATTTACACACACACTTATATACTACCGTCAATTTAGTTTATTCAATTCACCTATAGCGCATATCTTTAGACTGTGGGGGAAACCAGAGCACCCAGAAGAAACATACAAAGAGAGGGAGAATATGCAAACACCACACAGAAATGCCAACTGGCCCACCTGGGACTCAAACCAGTGACCTTCTTGCTGTGAGGCAACAGTGCTAACCACTGAGCCACCGTGGAGCTCTTGTGCAGTATTAATGACAGTATTTTTTTTTTAATCCAAAAAAAACCCATCCTAGATACAATGAGGGGTGGCACGGTGGTGCAGTGGGTCGCTGGTTTGAGCCCCAGCTGGGTCAATTGACATATCTGTGTGAAGTTTGCATGTTCTGGGTTTCCTCTGGGTGTTCCGGTTTCCCCCACAGTCCAAAGACATGTGCTATAGGTGAATTGGGTAAGCGAAATTGTCCGTAGTGTATGTGTTTATGTCCTGGTCCTCCAGGTTGGGCGTTGGGCTAACAACCCACCTCATTAAAATGAGATGTTACGAAACACTAACATGGTGTGGCTAAATATAAACTTCAATATAAACAGCCCTGAGAGTAAGTACGATACAATGACCAATTAGTTTGTTGGCATTTTTCTGTGTGTTGTGAACTGGCCTTTACAGAAAGCTGAACAATCAAAAGCAGTAACTAAAATTCTCTGCACAGTTACCTCTTGATGAACCTTTAGTTTGTCATATATTTTCAGTACAAGAAGAAAGTAATTCTTTCAAGCGTGAAGGTGTAAGATTATTAACAATTTTGTACATTAAAGAAGAGTTCACCCTAAAATTATAATTCTTTTAGTAATCACTCACTCCTGTCATTATCAAACAGAAAGACTTTATTCATCTTCAGAACACAAATTAAGATATTTTAGAGGACATTTGAGAGCTCTCTGACCCAGACGGCAAGGTTCACAAAATATTCAAAGCCCAAAAAGCTACAAAGACCTCATCAAAACAGTCCACTTGTCATCAGTGGATCAACAGTAATTTTGTGAAGCTACGAGAATACTTTTGTGCGCAGAAAAAAACAACATTAATGCTTTCAATTTCCTCTCTGGGCTTTGAATGTTTTATGACCCTTGCTCTCAGATTTAATCAAAAATATCTTAAGTTGTGTTCAGAAGATAAATGATGAAGGTTTTCGGTGTAAATAATAAAATAATTTTCATTTTTGGGGGCAAGCAAACCTTTTAAACAATAATTGCAGGACACAGAGTTTTTTATTTTTAATTCCCCTCTCTCTCTTTCTCTCCGTCTCTCTCAATATATTTTTCAATTTAAATGCTTTGTTGGCATGTCTTGTTAAGTTTCAGAAGCAAATTGGAAATTATATAAACTAGGGCTGCACAATTTATCAAAATAAGATTGTGAACTCGATTCGACCCCCCCCCCCCCCCCCCCACACACACACACACACACACACAATCTTAATCCAGCATCTCTACGATTCAGCCAATTCTATTTTCAAGTTCAATGTAAAATTCACACAAAAATGTCATTTCTGTCTTCATGTAATGACGTATTTGAGCTGACACACATGAGCTGACTGTGAGCTGTGCATTTACCAGCGAGAGGAATAATGTCTACTTTAGTGAAAAGAACCTGCGTAGGCTGTGAAGAACAGGTAATAAAGTTGTAAATAATGTTCAGTTTGTTGCACAGAGCTATCATTTGGGAGCCGCGCGGGAAGTATGATTTCCATGTAGGCTATGTTTTTGTCAAAGTGATGGCAGTCATGACATGAGCGCACTCGGCAGTAAAAGTGAAGCTGAAAGCGAGAATATCATTTAAATGATCATCGCATTTTAGAGTTAGGATTACGACAAGCATTGGATATGCTTTTTTTCTTTCACTGAGTGTTGTGCATGTTTAAACGTTTAAGAGTGTCAGTATAACTACTGTAGCCTATATAATGTTGAATATAATGCAGGAGGGAGTCTGATGATGACAGATGTTTCATTTACCAGTGAAAAAATAGTCTAATAATGTTGTCAATGACAGATTGCAAGCATATGTCTCAAACATAATTCAGAATTGAGAAACTTCAGAATTATGAACAGTTGTATTCTGATGTCATCACTTTACTGTGCATTATGGCAAGGACAAATTTAAAGTCCATTCAAGTCCACCATTCCAAGTCTATACAAAATTTTGAATTTTAACCAACAGTAGACCTACACATAGGCCTAATATTATTTTTGTTGTTTTACCATATGTTTGAGCAATAACCATATGTATATATATACATACAGTTGAAGTCAGATTTATTAGCTGACCTGTTTATTTTTTCCCCCAATTTCTGTTTAACGGAGAGAAGATTTTTTTCTAACACATTTCTAAACATAATATTTTTAATAACTCATTTCTAATGACTGATTCCTTTTATCTTTGCCATGATGACAGTAAATAATACTTGGCTAGGTATTTTTCAAGACACTTCTGTACAGCTTAAAGTGACATTTAAAGGCTTAACTAGGTTAGTCAGGCGGGATAGGGTAATTAGGCAAGTTATTGTATAATGATGGTTTGTTTTGTAGAGTATCCAAATATATAGTATCCAAATATATAGCTTAAAGGGGCTAATAATTTTGACCTTAAATATTTTTTTTTTATTTAAAAACTGCTTTTATTCTAGCCAAAATAAAACAAAAATGATTTTCTCCAAAAGAAAAAATATTACCACACATACTGTGAAATTTGCTGTTAAACATCATTTGAGAAAAATCTAAAAAATAAAAAATTCAAAAGGGGGCTAATAATTATATATATAAAATAAACATGGTGATATGGCGGCTCCGTGGTTAGCACAGAATTGCTGGTTCAAGTCCCGGCTGGGCCAGTTGGCATTTCTGTGTGGAGTTTGCATGTTCTCCCTGTGTTGTTGTGGCTTTCGTCCGGGTGCTCCGGTTTCCCCTACAGCCCAAAGACATGCGCAATAAGTCAATTGGGTAAATTAAATAGTCTGTAGTGTATTGAGATGGGAATGCGAGAGTGTATGGGTGTTTCCCAGTACTGGGTTGTGGCTGGAAGGGCATCTGCTGCATAAAACATATGCTGGAATATTTGGTCATTCATTCCGCTGTGGTGACCCCGTAAGGGACTAAGCCAAAGGAAAATGAATGAATTAATTAATTAATTAATAAATAAATATAAAAACATACACGCATAAAAAAAAGACTGGTATGATGTTTAAAAAAGTTCATTCATTCATTCATTCATTCATTTTCTTTTTGGCTTAGTCCCTTTATTAATCCGGGGTCGCCACAGCAGAATGAACCACCAACTTATCCAGCACATGTTTTACGCAGCGGATGCCCTTCCAGCCGCAACCCATCCCTGGGAAACATCCACACACATTCACTCACACTCATACACTATACGGACAATTTAGCCTACCCAATTCACCTATAGCACGTCTTTGGACTGTGGGGGAAACTGGAGCACCCGGAGGAAACCCACGCGAACGCAGGGAGAACATGCAAACTTCACACAGAAATGCCAACTGACCCAGCCGAGGCTCGAACCAGTGACCTTCTTGCTGTGAGGGGACATCTCTACCTACTGCGCCACTGTGTCGCTGTGTAAAAAAGTTTATGAGAAATAAAAAATTAAATAATAAATAAGAGAGAATTAAATAATAAACAAACAAAATATATAATGTATATGCATTCAGACTAGTTTTGTCCACTGATTGTCTCTCTGTGCTTAATTTAAATGCTTTGTTGGCATGTCTTGTTTAGTATTTCCAAAGCATTGGACATTGGGCTGTGTTTTGGATCATTGTCTTGCTGAAATGTCCTCCCTGGTTTCATCTTCATCATCAACATAATGTAGATGTTGGACTGAAGCAACTGATATTCATTTCCACTGACAAAAGGCAGAGGGTTGCTGAAAAACTACTGAGAGATTTAAGCTGCTGTCTGGGCTTTCACTGCCTTTCTACACCTCCCTTTCTTCATGTGTTCAATATTTTTTCCCTGTGTCATTTCATTTTATTACACATAACTTCATTTGAAAAACTAATTCGATTTGATTTCTTTGCATATATGGATTTCTTTGGTTGTTACCAACATCTGGTGAACATTTCAAGTCAACAGCACCTTTAGAAATTTGTTTAGTGAGAAAAATTGTGTCATGTTTAATACTTATTTCTCACACTGTATATATTTTCAGATATGTAATATTTCTGACCAGTTTTGTCCAATGGCTGACTCTCTGTGTTAATGACAGGCTGATGCCTCTCTCTCTCTCTCTGCATCTTTCAGGAGAAGAACGGATCAGTCGCGACTCTCATTACGAGCAAGAGGGCAAGGTTCAGTTTGTAATTGATGCGGTTTATGCCATGGCTCATGCTTTGCACAACATGCACCAGGAGCTGTGTCCGGGAGCCACAGGTGTATGTGATAAGATGGACCCGGTGGAGGGACGTTCACTGCTTAACTACATCCGCGCTGTCAACTTCAATGGTGAGTCAACATCACACCAGATCACAATCACTGAAGATGAGACCTGACTGGCATCAGAAGTGCATTTGAACTGAAAGCCAAAGAGATGTTCAAAGGTCCGAAATAAACCCCAGAGAGAGCTGTAGTTTTTGTCTCACGGGCTCTTTTCGATTGAACGATAGTGTCATGCATATTGACACGCGTCTGCCCTTGGATAATTGAATAATTTATCCACAGATTAAAATTCTGTTATCATGTACACTGCGTCCTGTAGAGACAAATCTGAAAGACTTAAGCTGTTTGTGGTGAAGGTTAGGGTGGATTGACTTCTTTGTAAGTGTCAGCTAAATGAGTAAAAGTGCAGGGTAAGCATACTTGGAGCTAAAAAAAAAAACAAATAGTACACCATTGAAATAGGCCAAATGTATGTTCATTCATTCATTCAATCATTTTCCTTCGGCTTACTCCCTTATTTATCAGGGGTCGCCACAGCAGAATGAACCGGCAACTATTCCAGCATATGCTTTATGCAGCCGATGCTCTTCCAGCCACAGATCAGTACTGGAAAAGACACATACACTCTCACATTCACACACACAAACTCATACGCTACAGCCAATTTAGTTAAACCGATTCACTTATAGGCTCATGTCTTTGGACTATGGGGGATACTAGAGCACCCGGAGGAAACCCACACCAACACGGGGAGAACATGCAAACTCCACATAGAAATGCCAACTGACCCAGCCGTGGCTCGAACCTGTGACCTTCTTCCTGTGAGGCAACAGTGCAAACCATTGAGCCACTGTGCCGCCCTTTATGTATGTTATAAGTGTAAATTCACTAAATCACTAAATAATGCAATAATTTGTTACCAAAAATTTTTGCAAACATTTTTTGACCAAAACTATAGTAAAAATATTGTGAGGTCTTATTTTTAAACAGTGACTTTCTGTTTTATTTTCATTTTATTTTAAATTGTAAATTATTTCTGTGAACATTAATATCTTATTTTCATGCATTTTGTTTCTAATGGAACAGAAGAGAGGCTCTGTCTGTCTATCTATCTATCTATCTATCTATCTATCTATCTATCTATCTATCTATCTATCTATCTATCTATCTATCTATCTATCTATCTATCTATCTATCTATCTATCTATCTATCTATCTATCTATCTATCTATCTATCTATCTATCTATCTATCTATCTATCTATCTATCTATCTATCTATCTATCTATCTATCTACCCATCCATCCATCCATCCATCCATCGTTCTATGGCTTGTTCGTTCTATCTGTCGTTCCATCTATCGTACTTTCTAACTATCGCTCTGTCTATCGTTCTATCTAGCGTTCTATCATTCTATCTGTCGTTCAATTGTTCTTTCTATTGTTCTATATATCATTCTATCCATATATGTTTATGGAAATGATTTCTGTGATCAAAACGGTAACAAATGTTTCTTTTTTGTTCAGTGAGCAAACAAGATGTAAAATAAATAGAGAAATAAATGTTTTGTAATATTACGCTGCAAAAGGTTTTGTCTTGTTTCTGGTCCTAATATCTACAATTTCTTCAATCAAGAAGCATTTTCCAGACAAGTAAAAAAATAGAATCTTGTTTTGAAAAATAATGTGGCAAAGGTGAGTGAGTTTTTCCTTAAAACAAGCTAAATAATCTGTCACTGGTGTAATAAAAAATAATCCTGTTTTTGATTTAAAGTAATATTATTTTGCTTACCTCGTTGCCAGATTATTTAGCTTGTTTTAAGAAAAACTCACTTACAGTTTTTTCAATTGTTTTGCCACAAATTTCAGAACCCTGATGTCAATTTTCAAAACTCTAGACACAAAACTCTAAACAGTCACTACTTCTAAAACAGGCTCTCCAGTGTTCAAAACTCTGCCTGCTGCATTCATTATCTTAAATAAGTCTTGCATTTGCAGGATCATTGGTTCACATGATCCTTTTGTCATACAAATACTACAGGAACAGAACTTTAGATCACCAGCACACAAGATGCACATCGTTTCAATAAACAATCTTTAACAATCATTAAATAAGGTTGTTTCAAATTTATGATACAGGTTTCATTATGGTTTATACATAAGTGTAGAGGGAACAGTACAGACAGTGGATACACTGAACTAGTTTTATTCATTCCATCATAATGTAGGTTTACTGTAATTTCTTTCTCACTGCACGTCCCCATATAGCTGATATATGGCATGATATATGGCAACATATGCTAATTACAATTGGATTCCACATACTGTATATAAAATCTCATAATAGTCAATAATTTGTCAAAATAGTGTAAAAATCACTGTTTACATTTTTTTCAACCATATCATACATATACAGTATGTGTGTGTGTGTGTGTGTGTGTGTGTGTGTGTATTCATATACAGCCATATGGACACCTATACAAATTATAGTTAATAGATTTGTAGGGGTAAATTGATAACATAATATATAATATATTTACGTAACATATATGTACATATTTGTAATTCTAATAGTTTAAAAAAAGGCAATATTTTGACATGTATGACATATTTTATATATGTATAATTCATATGAACTATTATGTCACATATGTAATTTGCATATATTTCTATATATCAGATTTCTATTTTGGGATCAGTGTTTCCATCAGTCTGGTCTTGTAGATTTGGTCACAGGTTCTCCTCTACATCACAGTGGTGTTTTCATTACTCAAAAATCTTGGAAAGATCCTTCTGTCGATGTTAATCCAGGCCTGACATTGGTCTGCTGTGATTGGGCTTTCTTACATACAGTACAGTAATCTCAGATATGAAAACATTGTCTGTACATGGAACAAAGAAACCATAACTGTGGATTAAGGATGAATAAAGATAAAATCTGTAGATGATGTAGTCCAGTTGGGTCATCTTCTGTGGTAACTGATGTCATTTGATCTATCCTGAAACGTTCATCATATAAACATGTAATATTGTACATCAGTTTCCATGCATCTAGAGTAATGCAACAGTTATTTGTCTTTTTGAGTGCTTGTATCAGTTGATAATAACACCATGTGAAGTAAATGAATACGCATTTATTTCAAATGTAATGTTTGAGTTGCATTTTGAACTGGGATCAGTTTGATGTTTAATTGTATTCTATTGAAAAGGGGATCTTAGTTCAATGAACAAAGTGTCTTTGTCTTGTGTGTGTTGTATCCAAGCATTTGAAAAAAGAGTTAAGAGTTTTGCAAAAATGTGCAATTTTGGGAATGGTTGTAAAT
This sequence comes from Danio aesculapii, assembly GCF_903798145.1. Classification (NCBI taxonomy): domain Eukaryota; kingdom Metazoa; phylum Chordata; class Actinopteri; order Cypriniformes; family Danionidae; genus Danio; species Danio aesculapii. The sequence continues at coordinate 45,011,798 of NC_079442.1, read as the reverse complement.
TTTGTGTCTAGAGTTTTGAAAATTGACACCAGAGTTCTGAAATTTGTGGCAAAACGATTGTAAAAAACTGTAATTATGACATTACAGTTTTTCTCAGTGGCTTTGGTGCGTTTCTCACAACACCATTTACATTTGCACAACAGTTAATGCATTTCTTAAAACAATTAGTTCAAACTGCAAAACCTAGTTGATAACCTGCGAAAGCGTGTCACTTGCTCAAAATGGAGAGCTCATTGCTCAAAAGCAAGTATTCATGGCAATGGAAGTGTCAGTGTCATCAACATGAAACGTCCTGAATCCATTGTTTATGAACAAGATAGTCAAATGGCTTTGTCATGTTTTCATCATGTCAGCTTACTCTGTGAATTTTTTCCAATGCAAAAAAGTCAGATTTTGAAAACTTGAAACTTGAACAAATTTGAAAACTACTGTAAAGTTAGACATCACAGCATTTAGTGAGGTATCTGGGTTCAAGACACTGAATATATATGTTTCACGTTTTTACTGCATATGCTCTTTACAATTCAGTTTATTCACAGCATTAAGTAGAAGAATAAATATACCTTTATTTACAACAAACATAAACTTCCTTTGGGTAGAGCTGTGCACATCTGTAAACAATATTGCGGTTCTTATTGTAACTGAACCCACAACATACACAGGTCTGTAAATCATTCATGAAATTGTTCAATTTAGAAGACATTTTCAGAAAAAAAAAGATTTTAAAAGTTTTACAAAATTAGCAGATTTTGAGAAGTTCAACGTTTGTGTATGTAATGACTCAAGTAATGAAATGAGGACTATTCGTTTTATATTGAATGACTATTCAGCATTCACAAGCTTAGTTAATTTTGACTGACATGACAAAAGCAAATGATAATGTTATAAAACAGCAGAGAGTTGCATAAAAGCAATTGATGCATGTCCAAAAGCATTTGCAATTTGTTGGAAGGAATGAGAAACTGCTACTATGATGTGCACAAATGACTAATTGTTTTGAGAAATGCTTTAACTGTTGTGCAAATGTAAATAGTGTTGTGAGAAATGCACCAAAGCCACTGAGAAAACTGTATTTCGTAAATCAAGACCATTTGTTTTGCTTGTCTTAAAAATGCTTCTTGATTTAAGAATATTTAGATATTCAGACTAGAAACAAGACAGAAAATCTAAGTAAGAAAAGCCTTTTTTTGCAGTGTATAAATCTTCATTTCACTTTTGATGAGTTTAATGCACCATTTAAGTCCTACATAACTGTTTAATTATTTAATATTTTCTGCAATTAAATAATACAAGTTATTCTAAAAACAACAAAAAGAAAACGTATTTTCATGCATTGATTTTTTCCCCATGGAGCAGAAAAGAGGCTCTAGGAGCTTCATATCATACCATACACTGCAAAAGAATGCTTTTCTTACCTCGTTTTTTTTGTCTTGTCTCTAGTCCAAAAAAATAAAAAAATTCAAGAAGCATTTTCTAGACAAGCAAAAACATGTCTTCTTTCAAGAAATAATATGTCCAGATTAATCTTGTGTCAAAAAGAAAAACAAGATTATGTGCTTACCTCATCAACAGATTATTTAGCTTGTTTTAAAGGGCACCTAGGTTAGCCCTTTTTTCAGATTTAATATAAGTGTTTTGCATCTCCAGAATGTGTCTGTAAAGTTTCAGCTCAAAACACCCATCAGATTTTTTATTATACCTTTTATTAAATTCCTATTTATACATTTTTGGGTGGCGGTTTTGGTGTACTGCTCCTTTAAGGCTAGTCCTCCCCGTCCACCGTTTCTACGTGCCTTTCTGAGTGCCTTAATCTCCTCCCTCGGCTTCGTCAGACAAGTGACAGACTTAAAGAAAGAAGATCTCATGTAGCGTTTGTGAGAAATACTACAGAAGGAACTTTACCAATGAGTATTTGTTGTGCAGTTGCATCGCAGAGTCACACAAAGTTCACGCGCGCACACGCACACACAGTTACACGCGCACGCACACACAGACAGAGCGCCCGTTTAGCTTTGCACTCTTTTTGCACGCAAATGTGGCAGGATACAGGTTAATCTCCACTGCTGTATGGATATCTGTTATGTTAGTGTACAAAATAAACCTGATTTAACGACCACAAACCAGGATTGAAGCGTCTTCCTTTATAATTGTTCTGACACTCGGCTGTGCTGAAGTAAAGCTAAGCTAAATCGCTGTAATTCATTACACACATGTTCTGTTTTAAAACATTTTAAACATGTGAAACTCACTCTTGATCACATTTGATGATGATTGATGATCCTAGCAAACTAAACACAACTTTTATTCCCGGTTGCTTTGCGCTCGTCCTCTCTTGTTGATATGATTATACACGTGACTACCGGGACATGTTAATATGCGCAGCTATCAATCAATTCGGTGGGCGGGGGGACCGCACTCCTTCGTCAAAGTGCGGTCAATCTGAAAACCGCTCCAATTGGTCCACCGTTTTTATGTTTCTAAATTGAAAAAAAGGACTGGGTGTGTTTATATCACCCCAATATGACGGTCTATACACCATACATGCACATATGTCTGTCCAAACAGCTTGAAAAGTAGATTTTTCACCATAGGTGCCCTTTAAGGACAAATGTTGGCATATTATTTTATAAAATAAGACAATGTTTTTTGCTTGTCTAGAAAATGCTTCTTGATTTAAGAAATGTTATATATTTGGACTAGAAACAAGACAAAAAAGAAAGAAAAGAAAAAAAATTGCAGTGTAAAGAAGCTTTTTTAAAACAAGTTTGCAATAATAAACATGATTAACACATGAAAATATTTCTCATACCCTCTTTAAATGTGTTGCAAATGTCTTTTCATGCACTTAAATCCAGCATGTGCTTAGTTCCTCACTGTAGTTCAGTATAGCTTGACAAACAGTTTCCAGAAAATAGCAAAGCTCTGGCACGCAAATCCAACTTTGCTCTGGTGCTGCCCATGAAGGAATTCCCATTAAATGACTTCCTCAAGAGTGACTGTCATCTTGCAAACATTTGGTCGAGAGCTCGCCTGCAGGGAATTGGCTGAACAAGCAATATGCTGTCATGGATTGGTCAGGCTCTCACGACCCCCACTCACGAAGATCACCATCACCTGACTTCTAATGAGCACACAGCTGCATCACATTCACGAGCACCAGATAAAAGCACAGCACTCCAGTCGCTCATTGTCCGGGCTCGTCTCGACGAAAGCGGACAACTGAGCGACCACTCAGCGTAGTCATCCTCAGCTAAAACAAACGATTTACTTACCTGTTCTCTTTGTATTCCTCCTAGTCTTCCTGGTCCTCCCGAATCGTCCTGTCTTCCAGTCCTTCCAAGTCTGTGTCATCCTCTGTCAGCTGTATCTGGTGTGTGCTGTCCGTCCTCGTGTATTCCTGTTACCCAGCCACGGAGGAAAAGACCCCAACATCATTCCTGATCCTCCTGGCTATCCTTCATGTGCTCCTTGTTGTCATTTAATAAACACCCTAACGTTTCCTTACCTCTGTCTCCTGTCCGCTTCATAACAGAAGCCCGGACCTTTAACGACGACAACATGAGCACCCCCGATCACCTTCAAGAGCTGGTGGACCAGTTGAAGCGGATTCTACAGCCACCAGCTCCACTTTCCAACGCACCACCAGCACCGAGCACTTCCGCCTCCACAGTTTCTTCTTCGGCCCTTCCTTCCAGTCCCATGGCCCGACCAGCGCCCTACTCAGGCGGAGCGGGGGAGTGCAATGGTTTTCTGTTACAATGTTCCCTCATATTCGAAATGCAACCTTCTCTATATCCCACAGATAAGTCGAAGATCGCCTACATCGTATCTCTACTCTCTGGACCTGCACTTAAATGGGCTGAGACGATCTGGAACCAAGCCGGGCCGGTCATGAATTCCATCCCTACCTTCACGGAGTATTTCAAAGAGGTGTTTGGACGTTCTGATGGGGAAGTAGCCGCTGGAGAGCAGCTGTATCATCTAAAGCAAGGTACTCTATCTACACAGGAATATGCTCTCCGGTTTCGCACTCTAGCAGCTGCAAGTGGATGGAATGAGAGATCGTTGTTGACCACGTACCGGCTCGGCTTGGAACCCACGCTCCGAATCCAACTGGCCACATTAGATGATACAATGGGTCTGGAGAGATTCATCCAACATTCTCTCCGATGTTCCGATCGTCTCCGTTCCTATCAACAGGACACCATCACCCCCTCGTCTGCACTCCTCCAATCGCCTGAGTCAACAGCCTCTCCAGAACCAGAACCCATGATAATAGAGTCTGGAAGACTGACATCAGCGGAACGACAGAGGAGGCTGACCCGGGGTCTGTGTCTATACTGCGGTGTCAGTGGACACACCCGTATGGAGTGTCCCCTTCGTCCCATTCGGACTTCAGTGAGTGTATTCAGTACGAATATTGAACAATGTAAACCACTTACTACCACCGTACAAATAACTACTGCCTCTATTTCTCTCCTTGTCACAGCCCTCATCGACTCCGGGTCAGCAGGGAACTTCATCTCCCAATCCCTCTGTCGTCAACTCCACCTCCGTACTGAGGCGTCCTCGCATATATACCAGATACAACCGATAACCCAGTGCACTCGATCTTCGACCCGTATCCATCGACAATGCGAAGACATCCTTCTTCAAGTGGGGTTGTTACATCAAGAGAGGATTCAATTTCTGGTTCTGGAGGGTGCAAATATGGACATCATTCTAGGGCGCCCGTGGCTGGTGAAGCACGATCCCATCATCTCTTGGGGCACAGGAGAGATAAAGAAATGGGGATCTGGATGTACACCTGCCTGTTTTCCAAATCTCCCTCTTCAAGGTCGGAACCCCATTTCTTTGTTTGCAACATCGGTCGAGAGCCCTCCTGAGAAGCAGTCTATCCACATTCCTAAGGAGTACAGCTCCTTTCATGATGTCTTCTGCCCCAAGAGAGCTTCCCAGCTACCGCCGCATCGGCCATGGGACTGCGCGATCGACCTAGTTCCAGATGCCCAGTTGCCAAGAGGTAGGATCTACCCGCTCTCGCTTCCAGAGAATCAGGCAATGGAAGATTACATAAGGGAGGCTCTGAGTCAGGGGTACATACGTCACTCAAAATCACCAGCCGCCTCAAGCTTCTTCTTTGTGGCCAAGAAGGACGGAGGGCTGCGTCCATGCATCGACTACAGGGTCCTAAATAACGGTACAGTAAAATACCGATATCCCCTTCCTCTGGTACCAGCCGCTTTGGAACAGCTCCGAGAAGCTAAAGTCTTCACTAAATTGGACCTCCGCAGCGCGTATAATCTGATAAGAATACGTGAGGGGGACCAATGGAAGACAGCATTCGTGACCCCTACTGGCCACTATGAATATGAGGTCATGCCTTACGGTCTGGTCAACGCCCCCTCCGTATTCCAAAACTTCATTCATGAAGTCCTCCGGGAGTTTCTTCACCACTGTGTAATAGTGTACATAGATGACATCCTCATTTACTCCCGGAGTGAGGCCGAACATCGCCAACACGTTGCGGAGGTCCTACACACATTGAGAGAACATCACCTCTACCTCAAAGCGGAGAAATGCTCATTCCACCAGAAGTCGATTCATTTCTTGGGATACATCATTGACCAAACCGGTATACGTATGGATGGGAAGAAAATTGAGGCTGTTCTATCCTGGTCAGAACCCACTTCCATTAAGGAGCTCCAGAGGTTTCTTGGGTTTGCTAACTTTTATAGACGGTTTATCAAGGACTACAGCAGGATTACATCACCTCTCACTAATCTCCTCAAGGGTAAACCCAAAGGACTGGAGTGGACCAAAGAAGCAGCCGCAGCCTTCCGCCTTCTTAAGAAGGAGTTCACAAGGGCCCCACTCCTGACTCATCCTGCCCCAAATCTTCCTTTCGTGGTGGAAGTGGACGCATCCACCACCGGCGTCGGGGCAGTATTATCTCAACATCATGATACACCGCCCCGACTGCATCCCTGTGCCTATTTCTCTCGGAAGTTGAGCCCGGCGGAGCAGAATTACAGCATAGGAGACAGGGAGCTTCTAGCAATCAAGCTAGCCTTGGAGGAGTGGCGTCACTGGTTGGAGGGAGCCAAACATCCGTTCCAGGTGATCACAGATCACAAAAACCTCCAATACATCAAAGAGGCCAAGAGACTATGTCCACGTCAAGCCAGATGGTCACTTTTCTTCTCACGTTTTGATTTCTCCATTTCCTATCGTCCAGGACCCAAGAATCTAAGAGCAGACGCTCTCTCTCGTTTACACGAGCATCACGATCATGAAGAACTCCCAACGAAGATTCTTCCCGAACACATCTCCATTTGTCCGATCACCTGGAACGCTCCTCCAGTCGTTGCCACTCCGGAAGCCCCTGCTCCGCCGGGATGCCCTCCTCATCGGCAGTTCATACCACCTGAACACCGGGTAGATCTGATCCACTCCTTACATACCTCGCTAGGCACTGGACATCCAGGGATCAACAATACTCTCTCGCTAGTATCCCAACGCTTCTGGTGGCCAAACATGGCAAGGGATGTGAGGCAATATGTTCAGGGCTGTAAGGACTGTGCCCAATCCAAGAGCCCACGTCATCTACCCGCTGGAAAGCTCCATCCCTTGCCGATTCCGAACCGTCCCTGGTCACACCTAGGAGTGGACTTTATCACTGACCTCCCTTCGTCAGAAGGTAATACCTGTATTCTAGTCATAGTAGATAGATTCTCAAAGTTTGTCAAACTAATCCCTCTGAAAGGTCTTCCCACAGCCTTTGAAACTGCCGACAATATCTTTAATCAAGTCTTCAGGTCATTTGGTATTCCAGAAGATATTGTGTCGGACAGAGGTCCACAGTTCATCTCACGTCTATGGAAAGCCTTCTTCAAGCTCCTAGGTGTGGCCGTCAGCCTCTCTTCTGGATATCATCCCCAAACCAACGGGCAGACAGAGAGGAAGATTCAGGAGGTGGGACGGTTCCTGAGGACCTTCTGCAGTGGTCACCAGAACTCCTGGAGCCAGTATTTGGGCTGGGCAGAATATGCCCAAAATTCACTGCGGCAACCCTCCACCGGACTCACGCCATTCCAGTGCGTCCTGGGCTTCCAACCACCGCTCTTTCCCTGGGATGGCGAACCATCTGATGTCCCCGCAGTGGATCACTGGTTCCGGGAGAGCGAGAGAGTCTGGGACGAGGCTCATCAACATCTGCAGAGGGCAGTCCGTCGAAGCAAGGTAACCGCCGATAGGAGAAGGTCTGAAGAACCCAGATACACACCCGGACAAAAGGTGTGGCTATCCACCCGGGACATACGCATGCGACTGCCCTCTCGCAAGTTAAGTCCCCGATTTGTTGGTCCCTTCACCATCGTGGAACAGGTTAACCCCGTCACCTACAAACTACAATTACCCTCTCACTACCGTATTCACCCTACATTCCACGTATCACTCCTGAAACCCTATCACGATCCTGTTCTTCCCTCCACAGAGCCTGACCACGAAGAGGAACCCCCTCCTCCACTGCTCCTAGAAGAAGGAGCCGTCTACGCAGTGAAGGAGATCTTGCGTTCCCGACGTCGTGGTGGCCAGTTGGAGTACCTGGTGGACTGGGAAGGGTACGGCCCCGAAGAAAGGACATGGGTTCCCAGAGCTGATATTCTCGATCCTAGTCTCTTGGTGGAGTTTCATGAGAGCCACCCTGAGTTCCCAGCGCCTAGAGGCAGAGGGAGACCACCACGGCGTCGGAGGTGTCGGCCCTCAGGAGCGGGCCCTGGGGAGGGGGGTACTGTCATGGATTGGTCAGGCTCTCACGACCCCCACTCACGAAGATCACCATCACCTGACTTCTAATGAGCACACAGCTGCATCACATTCACGAGCACCAGATAAAAGCACAGCACTCCAGTCGCTCATTGTCCGGGCTCGTCTCGACGAAAGCGGACAACTGAGCGACCACTCAGCGTAGTCATCCTCAGCTAAAACAAACGATTTACTTACCTGTTCTCTTTGTATTCCTCCTAGTCTTCCTGGTCCTCCCGAATCGTCCTGTCTTCCAGTCCTTCCAAGTCTGTGTCATCCTCTGTCAGCTGTATCTGGTGTGTGCTGTCCGTCCTCGTGTATTCCTGTTACCCAGCCACGGAGGAAAAGACCCCAACATCATTCCTGATCCTCCTGGCTATCCTTCATGTGCTCCTTGTTGTCATTTAATAAACACCCTAACGTTTCCTTACCTCTGTCTCCTGTCCGCTTCATAACATATGCATTATTGTGACGGAGAAAATCGCATGGAAAATAAGTACTCTCTCCCACCCGAGAATTTCAAATGAAGCTGTCTTCCTTTCTGCAAAAGACAGAACAAACAGGACAAAGACAAATCCTCATCCATCCGGTTCAACAGAAGCAAGGTTATCAGTGGTTCAGGGATGTGTGTTTTTTTTTTTTTGCTGAGTTTGAGGAAAAGATCTAATGACTGAACTGAATACACATTTTCAGGTTGACGAAGATGCACTTTCAGTCGCTTGGATGCAGTTGAATATCTGTTTGTGGTGCATTCAGAGTTTACTGTTAAAATCTATTCATGGAGTTAAAGTGGGTATCACTGCATGTAATATGCAGCAGGGTAAAGTATGCATGAGTGGAGCGTCTGTAAGACAGATGGCTGGAGAGCGGAAGTGAAGATGTTTAGAGTCTCAGAGGAGAAGAAGAACTGACAGGAAGAAGACAACCTGACGTCTCTTTAAAATATATAGGGCCCAGAAAAAAGATATTTCGAAGAATGTTGTAAATCGGTTGCCATTTGCATCTATAGGGAATAAAATTAAGTCAAGCTGAGCTTTTTTTGCTACATGTGGACAAAACATGAACATGAAGAACATTTGAACGTGGCATGGTTGTTGGTGCCAGACAGGCTGGTCTGAGTATTTCAGAAACTGCTGATCTACTGGGATTTTCATGCACAACCATCTCTAGGGTTTACAGAGAATGGTCTGAAAAAGAGAAAATATCCAGTGAGCGGCAGTTCTGTGAGTGCAAATGTCTTGTTGATGCCATAGGTCAGAGGAGAATGGCCAGACTGGTTTGAGCTGATAGAAAGGCAACAATAACTCAATAACCACTCGTCACAACCGAGGTATGCAGAAGAGCACCTCTGAATGCACAACACGTCCAAACTTGAGGCAGGTGGGCTACAGCTGCAGAAGACCACAACGGGTGCCACTCCTGTCAGCTAAGAACAGGAAACTGAGGCTACAGTTCACATAGGCTCACCAAAATTGGACAATAGAAGATTGAAAAAACGTTGCCTAGTCTGATGTGTCTCAATTTCAGCTGTGACATTCAAATGGTAGAGTCAGAATTTGGTCAGATTTAGGGTCAGAATTTGTGTAATGGTGTGGGGGATATTTTCTTGGGCCCATTAGTCTTCTGATGGCTACTTCTAGCAGGATAATGCTCCATGTCATAAAGCGCAAATCATCTCAGACTGGTTTCTTGAACATGACAATGAGTTCACTGTACTCAAATGGCCTCCACAGACCCCAGAGCTCAATCCAATAGAGCACCTTTGGGATTTGGTGTAACGGGAGCTTCGCATCATGGATGTGCAGCCGACAAATCTGCAGCAACTGCGTGATGCGATCATGTCAACCAACAATCAACCAAAATCTCTGAGGAATATTTCTAGTACCTTGTTGAATCTATGCCAAGGCAGTTCTGAAGACAAAAGGGGGTCCAACCCGGTACTAGTAAGGTGTACCTAATAAAATGGCCAGTGAGTGTGTTTATAACTATACATACAGTGAATGCTATAAATTATTGATAACTTAAAGGGATAGTTCACCTAAAAATGAACATTTACACACCCCCAAGGGGTTCCAAACTTTTATGAGTTTCTTCTGTTGAACACAAAATAGGATATTCTGAAGAAAGCTGAAATCCTTGATGTAAACCATTGGTTTAGATAGTAGGTAAAACTAATACTATGCAAGTGAATGGTTTATAGCACTTTTCAAAATATCTTCTTTTGTGTTTAACAAAGGGTTGCAGGAAGTAAACAGTTTTCATTCTTGGGTGAACTGTCCCTTTAAGACCGACTATACAAGTGTTTATGTAATACTGTACGATATTGTGCGAGTAGTGCAATATGATTTGTGGTGCATTCACAACATGTAAACATTAGTTGTTTTCATTCTGTCCTTGTAACATGGAGTTTAAGAAAGTGTCTTTTTGCACAGTGTTTTTCTAGAGACATGAAGCGTTTGTAAGGAAGTGTCAGGTGCATATAAAGAGGAAAGCCTGCGTTTTCTATAGAAATTAAAATAGTGTTGTGTTTATAATAGTATTATTATAGTATTATGGTTACCAGTTTATTTAAAATATCTTCTTTTGTTTTCACCAATCTCAAACTGGTTTGGAAAACTTGGAGAATGAGTAAACAATGACAAAAGTGTTTATAAGAAAGTGACTGGTCCATATAAAGAGGAAAGCCTGAGTTTTCTATGGAAATAGAAATATTATTGTGTTTTCTATGCAATACAATGGAGGTCAATGGCTACCGTTTTCTCTTAAAAAAATGTTTTCTTCTTTTATTTTCAACAATCTCAAACAGGTTTAGAAAATGTGAAGAATTAGTAAATAATGACAGAATGTTTATTTTTGGTTGAACTATCCCATTATAAGTTGAGATGAGCTCTTATATCTATTCCCTGTGCTATACTTTGTGAAAACATTAGGAAGGCAATGACATGTATGTTGTTGTTTTTTGCTGTGATAACATCATAAGGATGTTTCTTTTGTGATTATCAGGTAGCGCTGGCACTGCCGTTTTGTTTAATGAAAATGGTGATGCTCCTGGACGCTATGATATCTTTCAGTACCAGATGACCAACACCAGCAGTCCAGGATACAGAGTCATCGGCCAGTGGACCAATAACCTCAGGCTCAATGCAAGTCAACTTCAGTTGTGTATTAGCATACAAATTAATTACACTGGCAGCCAAAGTGTCCACAAATATGATAGAATTATATTTCAGAACTTCCATTTCCATTTATTGTTTACATTTATTTCATTATAGTTTTTTGTTATTTAACATTTTTAAAGTCAAATTAATCAATATTTCACATTCTGCACTGCATTTCATGGCCACTAATAGTTTGAAATGTATATTATTAATTGATTACAGCTGAAGGCAAAATTATTAGCCCTCCTGTGAAAATATAATTAATTTAAAATAATTTATTTCATAAGTGGAAGATTTTTTTTCAACAAATTTTAAGACATAATATTTTTAATGACTAATTTTGATAACTATTTTCTATGATTGCCATGATGACAGTACACGATATTTGTCACGATCACCAGTTATCCAGGTTTGCAGACTGCTAGTAAACACACACTTTCACCCGGACTACAATTCTGTCAATTTACAAACTATATTTCCCATCATGCAACTCACACACACCTGTTCCGGTTCTCAGATGATTACATACAGCTGGAAGCTGATCAAGGACTCATTACACAGATTGTTTATACACCACACTTGCACACACACATTGTTGAGTCTTGTTATTGTAACACCCTGAAGCGTTTTCTGCTCTTGCCATGTCTAGCTATATTTTTGACCCTTTACCTTCTTTTCTGACCATTCGCCTGTTTTTGACCCCGTATTTTTGTATTACCTGTACGTATTTGTTTGCTCCTATGATCAACCTTTGCCTGCCTGATCATTCTATGTTGAATAAATACTGCTGAATAAATAGTTTAATAAATAATTATTATAGCCAGATACTAGTATTCAGCTTAAAGTACCTTTAAAACTAATTGAGACTAAGAAATATAAAATAAAATATATAAAATAAAATAATTACTAAATTCCCTTGCTCTGTTAAACATCACTTGGAAAATATTTGAAAAATAATTCAAATTTAACACGAGGTCTAATAGTTTTGCTTTCAAATTTTTTCTGAAGAATCATAACACTAAAGAATAGATTAATGATTCTCAAGATCTAGCTTGTTTAACGGGAATAAATTAAACATATTAAAATAGAAAATATATTAAATATACAGTCGAGGTCAGAATTATTAGCCCTCCTGAATTATTAGCCCCCTTGTATATTTCTTTTCCTAATTTCTGTTTAATGGTAATACAACACATTTCTAAACAAAAGAGTGGATAGCAACATCAACAGCCTGTGGTATCAAGACATTTGTGCTGCCTATTACATTACAAACCACAGGAGAGGGCTAATTCTTCTGCAAGATAGCGCTCCTTCTCCGATTTCAGCCTCCACATCAAAGTTCCTGAAAGCAAAGAAGGTCAAGTTGCTCCAAGATTGGCCAGCCCAGTCACCAGACATGAACATTATTGAGCATGTTTGGGGTAAGATGAAGGAGCATGCATTGAAAATGAATCCAAGACTTTGTCAGGTAGTGTAGGTTAATTAGGCGAGTTAGGGTAATTAATTGAAAAATATATTGCTTAAGGGGACTAATAATTTTGACCATAAAATGTTTTTAAAAAAATGAAAAACTGATTTTATTCTAGCCGAAAAAAATTATCCAGAAGCAAAAATATTATAGCAAATACTGTGGAAAAATTCCTTGCTCTGTTAAAATCATTTGGGAAATATTAAATTCAAAAGAGGGCTAATAATTCTGACAACTGTGTGTGTGTGTGTGTGTGTGTGTGTGTGTGTGTGTGTGTGTGTGTGTGTGTGTGTGTGTGTGTGCGTGCGTGCGTGCGTGCGTGCGTGCGTGCGTGTGTGTGTATATATATATATATATATTTGCTGCATTTTTGCACGTATTCCAGAACATCACCTTCAACAGAATTATATAAATAAAAAAATTTTGATCATCATATTTCATCAGGTTGAAGAGATGCAGTGGACAGGTGGCTCGCGTCAGATCCCGGACTCGGTGTGCAGTTTTCCGTGCCGTTCGGGCGAGAGGAAGAAGATGGTGAAGGGTGTCCCGTGCTGCTGGCACTGCGAGCTCTGCGACGGCTATCAGTTCCAAGCAGACGAGTTCAACTGCGAGATGTGCCCTTTCGACATGCGTCCCACGCTCAACCGCACGGCCTGCCGACCCACTCCCATCATCAAGCTGGAGTGGCACTCGCCCTGGGCCGTCATCCCGCTGTTCCTGGCCATCCTCGGCATCCTGGCCACGCTCTTCATCATCATCACCTTCATCCGCTTCAATGACACCCCTATCGTGAGGGCCGCAGGCCGAGAGCTCAGCTACGTGCTCCTGACCGGCATCTTCTTAATTTACCTCATCACATTCCTCATGATCGCAGAGCCCGGGACGGTCGTGTGTGCTTTCCGCAGGCTGCTGTTGGGTTTGGGCATGAGCATTACATACTCCGCCATGCTCACCAAGACCAATCGGATCTACCGCATCTTTGAACAGGGCAAGAAGTCTGTCACACCACCCAAATTCATCAGCCCGACGTCACAGCTTATGATTACCTTCGTTCTGATCTCAGTACAGGTGAGTGTGTGTTTAATGAAAGCCTTAAAGGCAGTGTGATGTGTATCCTTGTGTGGTGTTTTTAAATTAGATTCGAGTTACCGATAGTTTGACGATTTTTACTAATGTTTTAGACTCACCAAACCTGCATTAAGTCAAGTCTGAATTATTACCCCCCTAAATTATTAGCCTCCCTGTATATTTTTCCCCAATTTATGTTTCAAGAGTTCACAATTAGCTGATGATTGATAATAAAGCTTGTTTGGCATGCTGTCCCGGGAGAGAGCCCTGAGCTTATAAGATCCTCAGGTAGATCTCGATGACTCCCCCCTTGCTTATTGTAGCTGAGTGTCATGTATGGATGCTGAGAAGAGGTGAACTCAGAGCTTGGCTAAAAATATTTGGATTAATTGTTTAGGGTGCTTGTTTTTGAACTGTGGGAGGAAACCAGAGAACCCGGGGAAAACCCACGCGAGCACAGGAAGAACGAGCAAAACTCAGCACAGAAATTGCACCAGGCTTGGAAGGGAATTAAACCAGGGGCATTCTTGCTGTGAGGCAATAGTGCTAATCACTGGCAACCGTGTCACCCGTTTGAAAGAAGGGAAAGTAGGGTTGGGGGGGGGGGTTTCTTCAAGACAAAGATATTGAGATGAGAAAACTCTGGTTATTTATAGTGAGTTAAGAACCGTCTGATAGGATAATTAGTTGTGAGCTAATGCTGGAACAGCTGTGAACAATCATATAAGCACGTGATCCTCTCGAAATTTGTTTATAAATAAACTTCACTTAGTGGAGAGAAAATTATTTCAACACATTTCTAAACATAATAGTTTTATAATTCATTTCTAATAACTGATTTATTTTATCTTTGCCATGATGACAGTAAATAATGTTTTACTGGATATATTTTAAGATGCTTGTATTTAGCTTAAAGTGACATTTAAAGGCTTAACTAGGTTAATTAGGTTAACTAGGCAAGTTAGGGTAATTAGGCAAGTTATTGTATAATGATGGTTTGTTCTGTAGACAGTCAAAAAAGAGCAAAAAATATAGCTTAAAGGGGCTAATAATATTGACCTTAAAATGGCATTAAAAAATTAAAAACTGCTTTTATTCTAGCCGAAATAAAACAAATAAGACTTTCTCCAGAAGAAAAAATAGTATATGAAATACTGTTAAAACTTCCTTGCTCTGTTAAACATCAATTAGGAAATATTTAAAAAAAGAAAAAAACCACAGGTGGGCGAATAATCAAAACAATAAAGACTTCAACTGTATATGTGGGAAAAAAAACAAGGTAAAATCATAAATATTATTACAGTTTATTCAGTATTCAGTCACATGATCCTTCAGAAATCATTCTCACATCCTGGCTTTTTGCTTAAAATAAAAAACTATGTTGTAACTGTTATAATTGTCACTTTAAAAACACCATAATCATCCAAAAAACTTTTCACATACCAAAGTCAATCAAGCAATCAAGCTGTCAAATTCTGCTGTAAAAAAACACTGTTATAAATGCATAATTGTCACTTTTGATTCTTTTAATGCATCCCGTTTAAATAAACGTTATTATAAAAAAAACACCATAATCTTAACATCCTAATGAACTTTTCACATGCCAAAATCAAATCAATCATTCATTCATTTTCCTTCAGCTTAGCCCCTTTATACATCAGGGGTCGCCCCAGAGGAATGAACCACCAACTTGTCCAGCATATGTTTTACTTAGCGGATGCTCTTCTAGCTGCAACCCAGTACTGGAAAATATCCATACACAGTCATTCACACACATACACTATGGCCAATTTAGTTTATTCAATTCACCTATAGCGCATGTCTTTGGACTGTGGGGGAAACTGGAGCACCCGGAGGAAACCCATGCCAACACAGGGAGAACCTGCAAACTCCACACAGAAAGAGAAGAGACCCAGCCAGGACTTGAATCAGTGACCTTCTTGATGTGAGGCGACAGTGCTAACCTCTGAGCCACTGTGTCGCCCCTATTTGAATATATTTTAAGATATGGTTTATACTCAATTTAAAGCTGATTTTTCCGTATTACTATCCTAGAATTCAGTCACATGATCCTTCAGAAATCATTCTTACATCCTGACTTTCTGCTTAAAATGAAATAACTATGTTGTAACTGTTATAAACGTATGATTGTCAATTAAAAAAAAACACCATAATCACCCAAAAAACTTTTCGCATACCAAAGTCAATCAATCAATCAAGCAAGCAAACAAGCAGTCAGTCAGTCAGTCAGTCAGTCAGTCAGTCAGTCAGTCAGTTAGTCAATCAATCAATCAATCAATCAATCAATCAATCAAGCATTCAAGCAAGCAAGCAGTCAATCAATCAATCAATCAATCAATCAATCAATCAATCAATCAAACAATCAATCAATCAAACAATCAACATGATCACTTAGCTGATTCTTTAGTTCTTAGTATCAAGATATATTTACTGCACAGACTTATACATTTCATATTAAAAAAAAAAATCTAAACAATGAAGTTAATTACAATTATATCATTTTTAGAAATTTTTCAGGAAACAAAACTTCATATTTCAAGTAGTGCTGGGCAAAGACTAATTACTTCCAAAATAAAGATTGTGTTTACATTATATATGTATATGTATATTTATTTATTTATTATGTATAATAATGTATATATGAATACATGCATGTATGCCATGCGTATTTTAGAGGTCGCCTCCGCGGAATGAACCGCCAACTATTCCGGCAAATGTTTTACGCATGGATGGCCTTCCAGCCGCAACCCAGCACTGGGAAACACAGATACACACTCATTCACACACACACACTCATACACTATGGACAATTTAGTTTATTCAATTCACCTATAGCACATGTGTTTGGACTGTGGGGAAACCAGAGCACCCGGAGGAAACCCATGCCAACACAACATGCAAACTCCACACAGAAATGCCAACCGTCCAAGCCGGGACTCGAACCAGCAACCTTAATTGCTATGAGGCGACAGTGCTAACCACTGAGCCACAGTGCGGCCGGTTTGAGAACATGTTTATTTATATTTAGATATAAATATAAATTTAAATAACTATGCAAATAATTTATTTTGTATAATTTCTGGTTTTTATGGATGAGAGTGTATTAAATATTTATATTTAACTATATTGGATGCAATTAGGCAAAGAGGTCTTGCAGTGGGTAGTGCTTTCGCCTCACAGCAAGAAGGTCACTGCTTCAAGCCTCGGCTCACTTGGGTGCTCCGGTTTTCCCCACAATCCAAAGACATGCCCTTTAGGTGAACTGGGTTAGCTAAAATTGTCAGAGTGTGTGTGAATGAGAGTGTATGGGTGTTTCCCAGTGATGGGTTGCAGCTGGAAGGGCATCTGCAGCATAAAACATATGAAAGTTGGCGGTTCATCCTGCTGTGGCGACCCCTCATGAAAAAAGGGACTAAGCCGAAAAAGAAAATGAATGAATGAATGGATGCTATTAATTTAATTTTCCAAATACAGTAATTGTTATGTAATGCTTGTAATGCAAGTAATGCTTGCATAATTTGTTCTGGAAAAAAATAAAAATGGTAATTTAGATTTTTTATATCTGTCTAATAATTTCTACTATTGAATAGTCTCTGCATATTAAGATTTTAAAACTATTTCACATCCTAAAAATGACACATCATCTTCACATATTTAATCACAATATACAGTGGCAGCATCACGGACAAATGCAAAGCCAAAATATCCAATTACACATTTTTATCAAAAAGCATCAATTTTATTACAAAAGAAAATCTGACTTCACATTCCCCAGAGGCATTTTAGCAGTTATTAAAAAGATAGTTCACCCAAAACTGAAATAGTTTGTCATTATTTACTGATCATTCAGTTGTTACAAACCTGCTTGAGTTTCTTTTTTTCTGTTGAACACAAAATAAGCTATTTTAAAGAATGTTGGAAACCTGTAACCATTGACTTCTATTGTATTTGTCTTTCCTGCTATGGAAGTCAGTGGTTACAGGTTTCCAACATTCCTAAAATATCTTTTTTTGTGTTTAACAGAAAAAAAACTCAGTGGTTATCACTGTAGCCTCACAGCAAGAAGGTCACTGGTTCAAGTCCCAGCTGGGCCAGTTGGCATTTCTGTGTGGAGTGTGCATGTTCTCCCCATGTTGGATGGGTTACCTCCGGGTGCATCGGTTTACCCCACAGTCCAAACACATGTGCTATAGGTGAATTGAATAAACTAAATTGGCCGTTGTGTATGTGTGTGAATGAGTGTGTATGGATGTTTCCCAGTACTGGGTTGCAGCTGGAAGGGCAACCGCTATGTAAAGCATATGCTGGATAAGTTGGCGGTTCGTTCCACGGTGGCGACCCCTAATGAATAAAGGGACTAAGGTGAAGGAAAATGAATGAATAATGTGTAAGTAATTAATGAACAAATTTGTATCTTTGAATGAACTATCCTTTTAATTTAGCATGAAACATACATGAACGTTTCTGTCTCCTCTTGACCAAAAACAGGAGCATCACCAAGCCCCTCTCTATGCCAGCCGAAGCCCCCCAAACCGTTGTTCCATCCTCAATACGTCCCCGTGGATGAATTTTGAGGTTTTTGTCAATTGCAGTTTCCCAGCCAAGCAGATTCTCCAGTGTTTGTACACCCTGCCGGAGCTGATAAGCTGCCTGCAGACCTCATCACGTTGAGTGCCCGCGCTTTATTCTGCTTGTGCCAGCAAACGTGCCAGCCGCGCTAATGTGCAAAAATGCAACAATTCGAACATCAATAATATAAATGCTCAAGCAGGATTCACAGGTTGACAAGAAAGCCCTGCCACTGTCGATCTACATCACATCTGCTGATAAACACCTAAAAGTACAAATTAAATCAAAACTAACCAAATGATTTTGTTAGGTCACATCACTAGTTTTGTGGTGAACAATTCATCTGTGCATGTCATTAAGAAAAAAAATTAACAGTTTGCCCTTGTAATCCTTAACTGAAATCTGAAATTACGTCTGTCTGTGGAATAGAGGAATTACCAACCAACAGTACGCCACACATGACGTCACACGGGTTCCTTGTTGCAAAAAAATACCTGTTGCAATAGCAAACATGTTGTTTTGTGCAGTAGGATTCCAAATTCGACTTTTACCGTACACCACACTGCTTTTAATGCCAACCGCAGACGTCTTTGGCTAAAAGGGAGCTGAATAAAGTAATTAAAAATGCTCGACTCTGAAGTTCTCATTTCATATCAGGTAAGTTCCCGCTATGCTGAATCATACACATTAGTCGTTTTTGATTGCAGCAATGGTTTTAGCAAAACCACATATGGTGAATTAAACTGCGGACACTGAATGCTTAGAATGAAATGTAAACATGTAAGTTCACATACCCTGCTGTACAGGTGGCGTTCGCTGTCAGAATGCTGTTGCTTTGCTTGTTGATGATTACCCAGGCCTTGTACAGCTCCGTCTTCATTCCTTGTCTTTGGCTAGGCAGAACCTCGGTTTTTAGCACTGCATAGTTTTGAATCTGGAAATCATGGAGCATTATTTCTTACACATGACCACACAGAACAACATTGTTGGCATCCAAAGACTTGTAGGCCTTTAACTTCTCTCTTGTAAAAACACTTGAAGTTGTGAATGAGATAGTTGTGTATTTCGGGTTGGATGCTTGGCCATTTTGTCTTATCTAATATCCATTGGGAGAGTGCTATCGCAAATGGACCTGTCAGATGAACGCCGCTTACTATAACGTCAATTTTGCCGAAAAACTGTGCTTATCATTGGGTGACAAGCTGTTATAATACACTGAAAGCATTATGTAAATAATATATATAATATGTAATCAAAATAACTTATTTCTAAGACAGCAAAAAACTTTGTACCACATCGGATGTCAACGTCCCTCGCTGTAAATGCTAGTGCTCTCGATTTTTTTCTGCAACCAAGCATACTGAATGTTTACAAACATGGTAATTCGTCTATTGGGCACGGCTAACATGCTTAACCACGCCCCTCCAACTGATAGTTTTGACAACAAACAGAAATGGTGAGGAGGAGGAGTCAGTTAGATTGTAATAACTTTCCGTAAACCATTTTCCTGATCTTTCTGAATAAAGGGCCTACTTTACTACATCCAATCAGCTCACAGTCAGGGCCAGATTTAGAACATATTGGGCCCTGGGGCTATAGCAAACCCAAGGGCCCCATTTATGTTATGACCTAAGAAAAGTACCTTTTTTTGCTATTATTATTATTAATATTATTAATTTACTAATTTATATAATCATATTTTCCACTTGATTTCATTCATTCTTGTCGGCTTGGTCCCCTTTATTAATCTGGGGTCACCACAGCAGAATGAACCGCCAACTTATCCAGCACATGTTTTATGCAGTGAATGCCCTTCCAGCTGCAACTCAATCTTTGGGAAACGTCCATACACACTCCTTCACACCCATACACTACGGACAATGTAGCCTACCCAATTCACCTATACTAAATGTCTTTGGACTGTGGGGGAAACCGGAGCACCTGGAGGAAAACCACGCGAACACGGGGAGAACATGCAAACTCCACACAGAAACGCCAACTTACCCAGCGAGGCTCAGTGGTTATCAGCTGATAGATATGGACCAGTAGGGGTTTTCTGCATCTACTGGTAGATTTAGAAGGCTATTATCATCCATCAACATGGTTAATCAACTATAGATCACATACAGCTGCGGCTGTGGCTGCGGCCACGGCCAGAAGTTAACGAGAATTATTAATATTATATTTTGAATTTCCCATTAATAGTATTTTATTAACATCTACCCCTACTCCAACCCTAAACCCAACCATCACAGTACTGTAAAAACAGATCTGGATCTGGAGTCTTCTTTGTTAGTATAGCTGATTAACCGCAAGAATTATTTATATTTTTATTAAATTTCCCATTAATTGTATTTTATGAACGTCTACCCCAACCCTAAACCCAACCATCACAGTAATGTAAAACAGATCAGGATCTGGAGTCTTCTCTGTTAGTATACTGTTGCTAATTAACCATGTGGATGGACAATAACAGCCTTTTAAGTCCACTAGTAGGCGCAGAAGGCCCCTACTGGCCTATATCTATCAGCTGAAAACCACTGATAACGCCCATTCAATCGAGTGGTAACATTGGAAGTGGGTGACAATAAATACTTTAATCAGGCATATCTTTAAAAAGTTTACTTTTAACTTTAGCTGAGCAGAAATCCCTAAAATATCTTTAAAATCAATGCTTCTAATTTCCCATTCAATCCTGAGTCAATCAATTACAGAAGGTTAGCATGTTTTAGTTTTTTCCTCAGATATACTTTCTGATGAAAGCCAGTGTCAATATTTCATTACTCCAGATTATTAATGTCATTTTTATAAAAGGGGAAAATTCATTAATTTAAAAGTTTGCTTTCTAACTGGTTCAGTTAAACTTACTGTAAAGCATGTATTTTCTTGAGGTAGGTACTCTGCAGTAGGCATGGGCCGGTATAAGATTCTGACGAAATGATAACCTTGGATAAAACTATCACGGTTTCGCAGTATTGTGATTACTGCTCTAAAATACATCCTTTTTAAATGTCTGGGTAAAAACAACAACTTTCCCCCCACTGAACACAATATATTTTATTTTGAGAAACATTTATGATATTTTGGAGCAGTAAACATGTCAGGCTAAATAATTCAAATGAATCATTGATCATTGACTGCTGTCTTCATTAGGTTCAAAAACACAGATTTTTCTCTACAGTTTAAAACAGCATCTTTGAATACCTTTTCGGCTGAGATACCGTTGTTCTAAAAAGCTAAAAAAAAAAAAAAAAAAAAAAAACTAAATAAAAAATCTTACATCCAGTTTAAGTCAGAATTTTTCAGAATATTTCAGAATTTTTCAGAAGTCAGATATTTTTCAAGACACTTCTATTCACCTTATTCTCCGCGTACGAGTAGGCGCAGCCATTTGAATCATTTTGGCATGAAACTTCCGGTCTCATTCACTTCCATACATTTTTAAACGTTAAAAACAGCTTGTTTTGCTGCTTGGGGTTGCAAACTGATGTTTTCTTATTATATTATTCTACTTTGTCTGTATTCTAATGCAAACACTTGTTTGAAGAGTAAGTAGTTTGACCGTTTTTTGCCGTTTATTATTCCTAGTCATTTCTCCCATAGGCAACTGAATCGGAAGTTCTAAAACAATCGCAAAAACGCGCGCACTTCCGCATTGAAGAATAAGGTCAATAAAGCTTCTTCTGACTTCAACTGTATACTTTAGGAATGGTATAGCAGAAAATTTTGGCGGTTTTAAAACCTTGACTTTTCCAAACCCAGGTATACCTTGAAAATGGTTATTGTCCCATGCCTACTCCACAGCGATGGACATTTTGATAACTGTCTGTGTAGGCTATTGAATTTGGTTGCACACTGTCTTGATTATAAGAGAGCAGAATTGCGTAGGCGTGCAGCGGCAGCTGAGACATCGCTTCAGTTAGGAGTCCATTCTGCATGATTCCACGTATCCCGGCTTCTCTTACTACACGTTAAAGGGCACCTATGGTGAAAAATCTACTTTTCAAGCTGCTTGGACAGACATATGTGTAAGTATAGTGTATATATCGTTATATTGGGGTGATAAAAACACACCAAGTCCTTTTTTTTCAATTTAACAACATAAAAACGGTGGACCGATTGGAGCGGTTTTCAGACCGACCGCAACTTTACGTAGGAGTGCGGTCATATCAACAAGAGAGGACGAGCGCAAAGCAACCGGTAATAAAAGGTCTGTTCAGTTTGCTAGAATCATCAATCATCATCAAATGTGATCAAGAAGAGTGAGTTTTACAAGTTAAAATGTTCTAAAACAGAGCATGTGTGTAAAGAGCGATTTACTTCAGCTTTACTTCATCAGCACAGCCGCGTGTCAGAACAGTTATAAAAGAAGAATCTTCAATCCCAGTTGGTGGACATTAAATCAGGTTTATTTTGTACATTAACATAACAGATATCCATACAGCAGTGGAGATTAACCTGTATCCTGTCTCATTTGCGTGCAAAAAGAGTGCAAAGCTAAAGGTCTGTCTGTCTGTGGGACACTGTCTGTGTCTGTGTGTTTCGTGTTCGCGCTGTTTCTGTGTGTATCTGTGTGTGTGTCGTGTCCGCGCTGTGTGTGTGTGGGTGTGTGTGTGTATCTGTGTGTGTGCGTGTCGTGTCCGCTCTGTGTCTGTGTGTATCTGTGTGTGTGAGTGAACTTTGTAACGACATTGTGTGTGACTCATCATAGCAACTCTACAACAAATACTCGTTGTTCTTACTGTAGTATTTCTTACTGTGGTATTTCTCACGAATGCTACGTGAGATCTGCTTCCTTTAAGACTGTCTGTTGTCTGACGCAGGCGAGGGAGGAGATTAAGGCACGCAGACAGGCAGGTAGAAACGATGGGCGGGGAGGACTAGCCTTAAAGGCGCAGTACAACAAAACCGCCACCCGGTGAAAAAATGTATAAATAGGAATTTAATAAAAGGTATAATAAAAAATGTGATGGGTGTTTTGAGCTGAAACTTCACAGACACATTCTGGAGACAAAAAAGACTCATATTACATCTGAAAAAAGGGGTAACCTAGGTGCCCTTTAATATTGGATACTGTTTTAGTAAAAATTTTTGTTTTAGGATGCGCTTGGTTAGCCTACCTTTGACTGGACTGTTCTCACGGTAGAGCTGAAATAAGGAACTGTCCTGGGAGATAAGAGACTTTCCTAGGGAAAAACAGGACATCTGTTCACACTTACTGGGGAGTAAATAGGGCTATTTAAAACTCTGATTGAGCTACAGCTACTCAGAGTCATAGTTTAGCAGCGTCACTGTTTTTGAACAGCAGTGAGCCGTGAGGGATACCTCACATTATTGACATGCGAAAGCATAACGCAAAGAGGCATTTCTCATGTCTTGATGCAAATTAATTAATCAGCCAATCAAGGGCCCTGGGGCTTCAGCCCCCCCTAGCCCTTATGTTAATGCGACCCTGCTCGCAGTAGAAAAAACAAACCACGCCCACTTTTATCTCATTTAATATTCAATTTCTATAGGAACTACGTCACAATATGAAGAAGAAAAAAACGTTAGCTGCTTCCGGTTCATGTGAACTTTAGAAACCGCTGAATTTTAATTCATAAATGAGTATGTTGAACGCTTTTTGTAATTGAATAGTTCTATTTTAGCGGCAGAATTATGTGCGTGAGGCAGCAGCAGCGGCACGGGGGAGACCAGATTAACGGGACGTTAGCGAGAGGATGACTGACAGCAGGACATTTCCAGCACCTCCTCCAGCGCAGTTTGGCAGATGTGTCAGTGGAGAACGGAAACTGTGCCGAGCGCTTCTGACAGCAACATCTGTCTGCGCCGCGACTGCTGTTCTGTTCTGTTCTCCGCTCCACAACTTTCTGGGAAAGTTTTGCATGTTACCTGATGAGCACCCTCGATCAGCTGAAAGTGAGTCACTTCATAGAGGAGAGCAGGTGTGAGGGATGTGCTCTAAATCATGGCTCCCGACAGATGTTCTTGTTTGGTGACCCTCCACCCTTGTGGTGAATGATCAGACGTCTAGCTGCCCTTAGAAGTGTCCTTGTTTTTTCTCTAATTAACCTAGTTAAACCTTTTAATGTCACTTTAAGCTGAATACTATCTTGCTAAATAAGTAGTAAAATATTATGTTCTGTCATCATGATGTACACAAAATTATTTAGTTATTAGAAATTAGTTATTAAAACTATTATGTTTAGAAATGTGGTGAAAACTGTATATATAAAAACCCTCTGGCCTTCTAACACTGTGTCCAAACTACACACTACACGGCACCGCAATACACTATAAAAGGTATTTTTTCCATGCTTATAGGAGTTTTTTTCTAACTCTCTGCAATGGCGACGCAGACAAAAAAAGACTATTGTAATTTTTTTTATATTTAAGGTAACATAGTTATGTCTCTGATTAAAATGTGTTTTTAATTGCTAAACTACTAATGACATTCTTCCAAATTTAATATTATAAATTAGAGTATTTTTGTGCATAATAAAGAATTTACTATGCATTACAAGATGCTTATTTTCATGTTAGACCTCTATTTGGGTGGAAGCAATATACAGTTTTTTGTGTGTCTCTTTAAATGCAAATGAGCTTTAAATGTAAAACACACTGAATATTCTAAATGCTACATTTCAGTCATATCCCACTTTTTTCACTTTCTGAATACCAGTCACATTATTACAAAGCAACGAGCTGAACTTATAGTGTCTTTTGTGTCTTATTGGCAGGAAGCAAAATAAAGTTTTTTGTGTGTCGCTTTAAATGCAAATGAGCTGTTGCTCCCCACCCCTTTCCAAAAGAGGGCGGAGCTTTCACATCTTATGTCTTGGCTGTTATTGAAAATTTAAAAAAATAATCGAAACAAAACAAAAAACTATTTGTTTCTGACAGTCTACATTTAGCATGTTCAAATACACAAAACTCTAATTGTATCCATTTTTTATTCCGAATTAAACACACTGAATATTCTGAATGCTACATTTCAGTAATATCCCATATTTTTCACTTCAGAAATTCACGTTATTACAAAGCAACGTGCTGATCTTATTGTTTCTTTTGTGTCTTTTTAGCTGAAAGCAAAATAGAGTTTTCTGTGTGTCTCTTTAAATGCAAATGAGCTGTTACTCCCCACCCCTTTGCAAAAGAGAATGGAACTTTCACATCTTATGTCTTGGCTTATATTTAAAAATAAAAAAATCATAATCAGAACAAAAAAACTATTTGTTTCTGACAATTTATCATCTTCAAAATACACAAAAGTCTGATTGTGTCAATTTTGTTTTGAGAATTAAACACACTGAATATTCTGAATGCTACATTTCAGTCATATTCCACTTTTTTCACTTCAGAAATTCACGTTATTACAAAGCGACGAGCTGATCTTATTGTTTCTTTTGTGTCTTTTTAGCTGAAAGCAAAATAGAGTTTTCTGTGTGTCTCTTTAAATGCAAATGAGCTGTTGGTCCCCACCCCTTTTCAGTGGGCGGAGCTTTCACAGCTTATGTCTTGGCTTTTGTTTAAAAAAAAAGATTATATTCAGAACAAAAAAACTATTTGTTTCTGACAATTTATCATGTTCAAAATACACAAAAACTGTATTTGTATCATTTTTATTCAGAATTAACAGCACTGATTATTCTGAATGCTACATTTCAGTCACATCCCACTTTTTTCACTTCAGAAATCCAGTCACGTTATTACAAAGCGACGAGCTGATCTTATTGTTTCTTATGTGTCTTTTTAGCTGAAAGCAAAATAGAGTTTTCTGTGTGTCTCTTTAAATGCAAATGAGCTGTTGGTCCCCACCCCTTTCCAAAAGAGGGCGGAGCTTTCACATCTTATGTCTTGGCTGTTATTTAAAATAAAAAAAGATAATCGAAACAAAAAAACTATTTGTTTCTGACAGTCTTTATTTAGCACGTTCAAATACACAAAACTTTAATTGTATACATTTTTTTTATTCCGAATTAAACACACTGAATATTCTCAATGCTACATTTCAGTCATATCCCACTTTTTTCACTTCAGAAATTCAGTCACGTTATCATAAAGCGACGAGCTGATCTTATACTTTCTTTTGTGTCTTTTTAGCTAAGAGCAAAATAGAGTTTTCTGTGTGTCTCTTTAAATGCAAATGAGCTGTTGGTCCCCAACCCTTTCCAAAAGAGGGCGGAGCTTTCACAGCTTATGTCTTGGCTTATATTTAAAAATAAAAAAATCATAATCAGAACAAAAAAACTATTTGTTTCTGACAATTTATTATCTTAAAAATACACAAAAGTCTGATTGTGTCAATTTTGTTTTGAGAATTAAACACTCTGAATATTCTGAATGCTACATTTCAGTCACATCCATCTTTTTTATTTCAGAAATCCAGTTACGTTATCATAAAGCGACGAGCTGATCTTATTGTTTCTTTTGTGTCTTTTTAGCTGAAAGCAAAATAGAGTTTTCTGTGTGTCTCTTTAAATGCAAATGAGCTGTTGGTCCCCACCCCTTTCCAAAAGAGGGCGGAGCTTTCACATCTTATGTCTTGGCTTTTGTTAAAAAAAAAAGATTATATTCAGAACAAAAAAAACTATTTGTTTCTGACAATTTATCATGTTCAAAATACACAAAAACTGTATTTGTATCATTTTTATTCAGAATTAACAGCACTGATTATTCTGAATGCTACATTTCAGTCACATCCCACTTTTTTCACTTCAGAAATCCAGTCACGTTATTACAAAGCGACGAGCTGATCTTATCGTTTCTTTTGTGTCTGTAAAAAAAAGCACTTTAAAACCCATCATTAAGAGCAATCAGGCTGATAGGTGGCCTATTTTACCCAGTAATCTTGTGTGAAGTCGTGTCTGCTGAAGAGCGGCTAAAACAGCCTCTTTTTTTACGCTTTACTCTGCATCAATCTCGCAGCGGCTCTTGACAAATGAGTCTGCCCTTCTGACTGCCTCAGTCTGGCCGTTAATGATAAGCTTTTTTCTTCTCTCCGCAGGTTGTGGGAGTTTTCGTCTGGTTTGGAGTGATGCCGCCGCACACCACCGTGGACTACGAGGAGCTGAGGCCGCCTAATCCAGAGCTGGCGCGGGGCATCCTGAAGTGCGACATGTCAGATTTGTCGCTCATCTGCTGTCTGAGTTACAGTATCGTGCTGATGGTCACTTGCACCGTGTACGCGGTCAAGAGTCGAGGCGTGCCCGAGACCTTCAATGAAGCCAAACCCATCGGCTTCACCATGTACACCACCTGTATCATCTGGCTGGCCTTCGTACCCATTTTCTTTGGCACAGCGCAGTCCACTGAGAAGGTGAGATGTGCAATGTGATCAATTAATAACCAGTTGTTCTATTTTAAACATCTACCCCAGTTTTAAAGACAGGGCTTAAAGGAATAGTTCACCCAAAATTTGTATTTACTATTTACTCGCCCTCAAGTGGTTCTAAACTGTTGAACACAAAAGAAGATATTTTGAAGAATGTTAGAAACATGTAACCATTGACAGTTTCCTTTAAAATATTTTCTTTTGTGTTTACAGAAGAAAAAAAAAACAACAGAAGATGGATGAGTAAATGATGACAGAATTAACATTTTTGGGTAATCTGTTCCTTTAAGCCTAATTCCAGACTAAGTCTGAGCTGTTTCAACTCAAAGAAACGTGCACTGACTAAATATTAAACATAAAACCAGTGATTTTATTTTATTTTATTTTTATACCAAAAATTTATAAAAATTACATACAGTTGAAGTCAGAATTATTAGCCCCCCTTTGATTTTTTTTTCTTTTTTCACAGTAAAATTTCACAGTATGTCTGATAATGATTTTTCTTTCAAAGGTTTTATTTGTTTTATTTCGGCTAGAATAAAAGCAGTTTTTAATTTTTTAGAAGCCATTTTGAGGTCAAAATTATTAGCCCCTTTAAGCCATATATTTTTGCGATAGTCTACAGAACAAACCATCATTATACAATAACTTGCCTAATTACCCTAATCTGCCTAGTTAACCTAAGCCTTTCAGTGGCCTTTCAGCCTTTAAATGTCACTTTAAGCTGTATAGAAGTGTCGTGAAAAATATCTAGTCAAATATTATTTACTGTCATCATGGCAAAGATAAAATAAATCAGTTATTAGAAATGAGTTATTAAAACTATTATATTTAGAAATGTGTTGAAAAAAATCTTCTTACAGAAAATGGGGAAAAAAATAAACAGGGGGGCTAATAATTCTGACTTCAACTGTACATGTCCTATTTCAGGGGTCATCAATCTCAGTCCAGGAGGGCCGGTGTCCCTGCAGGGTTTAGCTCCAACTTGCCTCAACACACCTGCCTGTGTGTTTCAAGTAAACCTAGTAAGACCTTGATTAGCTTGTTCAGGTGTGTTTGATTAGGCTTGGAGCTAAAATCTGCAGGACACCGGCCCTCCAGGAACAAGTTTGGTGAACCCTGTCCTATTTGAACTATGGACTAATCCTAACTTAGTTTAAGCCCTGTTTATGAAACCAGGCTCTGATGTATTCAACACACTACAAAATATTCTGAATGGTGTAATAGTAGTAATAAATAATTATTTTATTGTTTTACTTTAGGAATTCTTAGTATTAGTATATTTATGGATTAGGAATATTTATGAATGTCTCCAATAGACACCTACAGAGCGGCATTAATGCGTCCTGAAGTAAAGTCAAATGGCTATAAACTCCAGCAAGATAAAGTCATTGAATGCAGAGCCATAGATCTTTATCTATAAATGAAGCATAATTATGTTCGTCCGTCGGCGCCAGTGGTGTAGTGGTTAGTGCGTCGACACATGCGCTCCGGTGCTCGCGGCGACCCAAGTTTGATTCTGCCTTGCGGTCCTATGCCGATCCTTTCCCTCTCTCTGCTCCCCAGGCTTTCCTGTCAATATTCTCTAATGTCCTGTCTATTAAAGGTGAAAACCCCAAAAATAAAAAATTATAAAATTGTGTTCGTCCTAACTGAAAGCTACGTTGTGTTTGCTAGCCTCAAGCATCATGCACCTGTCAGTCAGTCAGTCAGCATGTCACCTTAAAGCAGTGGTCACCAAACTTGTTCCTGGAGGGCCGGTGTCCTGCAGATTTTAGCTCCAACCCTAATCAAACACACCTGAACAAGCTAATCAAGGTCTTACTAAGTATACTTGACCCCTGCCTTAAAGAGTTAAACAAATAACGAACAGCACTACTACCATTACAGAAAAGTTTGCGCTGTTATAATTCACTTACCTTTTAATACGTTTTTGTGCGATTATAACCCGCTATTAAAAAAAGAAACGGCTGATTGTTTTTAATGAGAAGCTGTAATGTAGCCGTGGCGGGATGAATTTTGGTGTGGCGCCCCACCATGGAAGAATAAATGTAGTGGAAACCTTAATTTAGTTATTGCCCAGCTGGCACACAACGTCAAAAGACGTTAAAATTAGGTTAGATTTAGGTCGTGATGTCAGGTGATCAAAATTCAAGTCTAGCCATCGTCTAAGGCCAATGTTATTTCGACGTTCAATAATGACATCAAATGGCGTTGATATTTGGTTGACTTTAGGTTGTATTGGAAAGTGACCAAAATCCAATGTCGAGCCAACATCTTCATCTGAGAAAAACTACTACTTTCTTATACGCACTTGTACACAGCACCTTATATCAATATACAACGCAATACCTTCTCCATTCGTATTTGTACACAGCACCTTATAACCTGTATATTTATAACAAATCTGTACACACAATTCAACATCCACATTTATTGACTAACTTCATCTCTGTTTAATGTTTATCGTCTTTTTTAATTGTTTATTTTTCATATTTATTTATTTTGTGTTGGTCACTTGTCACTTTATGTACACTGGAAGCTTCTGTAGCCAAAACAAATTCCTTGTTTGTGTGAAGCACATTTGGCAATAAAACTGATTCTGATTCTGATTTAACCAACTTCATATTGACGTCAAATACTGACATGTATTCCTCAGGTATGGCAACCAAAATCCAAAGTCTGATAGACGTCATAGTGGTAAGATCCACACAACGTCAAGCTGTAACATCATTAGACATTGATATTTGGTTGCTTTTAGGTTAGACGTTGGACATTGCCTGACGTTGAGTTCTAACGTTTACCTGATTTTCATTTCTAAACAAAATGCAACCTCCCCATGACGTTGGGCTACAACGTCAATCTGACGTCATGTTGACGTCTTGTGCCTACTAGGTGTTTAAGGCCATTTTGGTCATCATCATACAGTAAACATCCGTCATCTTATCATCACTAGCTACAGTATGTTTCCATCCACTTATTTTTATGCACATTTTGGATATGCGCAAAAAAAACGGTTGATGGAAACGCCATGATGCGCATAAATTTTGAAAATGCGCATAAAAAACTTATGTGCATAAGTAGGATATACTTTTTATTCGATAAGAAAAGATGCGCATAAACTACGATGCAAACACTTTTACCGCACAAATTTCAGTATGCGCATTACAAAAGGTCATGTGATTTTGTTATAAGAGATCATGTGATGAAGAAAATGTGTATGAATGGACAAACAGCAGGCTGAGCACACTGTAAACCATCTGAACTGTTGTTTTGGTCATTCTAAAACGCCTTACCATTTAAGGATTAGTGTTATTACATTATTAATGACCTCCAGAATCAAGAGCGTCTGTGCTACGGGTCTGACACCTTCAAACGCCACCGCGCATTCACTGCGTGTCAGGATTGCCTTCAGAGGCGCAAGTCATTTATTAGATGAAGAAAAGATTGACGCAGCTTCTCCTACCACAGTAAATCAAGTTTTTACTGTTGATATTTGGCGCCAGTTAATCAGGAAGTGACGATTTTGTTCGCTTTGACTCGTTGGATGGAAATTTTATGGCTTTATTCGCAAGTCTTTAATGCGATAATCCAGTTTTGCGCATAAAGTTCATTCGCATTTTTGGATGGAAACCTAGCTAGTGAAATGCATCTAAACAATACTTGTAAAGATTTAAGACATCTTCTTGGACACTTTTAATGCTTCCAAACTGTTTGCTGCAAATATAAAGTTAACATGTCTTGAAATGGATCATTATGATGCGATTTGATTGGACAGGAATCGCAGGACCTATTTTTCTAATCCTCACAGACAAGAAAATATATAGTAATGACTGCAGGTTGAAGGAAAGAAGTGGAGTAAAACTACAGATACAGCACTAAAAATGTACTCAAGGAAAAGTAAAAGTACACATTTTTGAAATTACTTAGTAAATTACAATACCTGAGAAAAACTACTCAATCACAGTTTGAAGAGTTCACACTTAGATATTGTTTGCCAACTGTTAGCAAGTTTGGCATGCTGTCCCGGGAGAGAACCCTGAGCTCGGAGATAGGTGAGCCCAGGGCTCCCGCCTGGTCCATAGAGCATATGAGGGGAGTACGAGATCAGGTGGTTCTCGAGAGCTCCCCGTGGTAAAGGAAGAAAGGAGGAGAAGGGGTGGATGGGGGGTTTCTTCGGAAAACGAAGATGAGAGAGTAGTTCTAGCTAGGCTACTTATAGTGAGTTGGGGTTAATCTGATTGGCTAACTAGTGAATGTAGATGAGTGGCCAGCTGCAGTCAATCATATCCTGTGCTCCTCTCGAAATTAGTTTGTGAAACTTCACAAAGAGAGCATTTGTAATTAGCTACTTTACACCACTGATTATTTATCTTTTTACTCCATAGCAAACAGTTGTGAACAGTTTTCATAATTTCTCATGTGTGTGTTTTTTGCTAGATGTGTTAGGTGGTACTATTTTTTTTCTTTTAAAGACGTGTAATGACAGCCTTAGACTCAGTGACAGTGAGAAATTGTAAGGTATGAGTGCTTTTCTCCTGCATTTACAGTGGAGGAAAAAAAGCAATCTTCAGACCTCTTGAAAACACAATATATATATATATATATAAACTCAACAGCATCTCTCAGTGCAACAACTTCCAGTTTTTACACCACACTGTTGTTTTCTCTCAGTACCTCGCCAATCCGTCAACAAAAGAGCGCAGCTTAGTCGCCCGTTTAAGTCCTTAAGTAGAAAATGCAGTGAAATGAAGTCATTTCAATACCAAAAGCATTGAAGTAAAGCAGCAACCTGCCAGGCTCACGATAACAAGTCCAAGTTGCATTGCTCACAGTTTCGCTTTTGAAGAGGCCTTTGATACGGCAGACGTGGAAAGGGATGAGATGAGGGGGGGAAAAAACACAACATTTCATTTCTCCCCTTTATCTCCCAAAGACACACCATGACATGGAGACAAAGACTCGTCCGCCCACCGCCGAGGTTCCACTGTGGGAGGAGGTTGATAACGCAAGTGTTTGGGAGCCTGAAAGACAATGTCGAGCCATCTTAATAAAAAGCCAGAAGCCTCGTCAGCGGGATTTAGGAATTAGAGCATTAGTTATTGCTGAAAACAGATGAAACGACAGGTAGCTTCCCACCGACGTGCCGTTTAATTCATCACGCTAATACTGTATACATAAATGGTGTTTCCTGGTGGGCTGGTGCTGTTTTAGTTGAATTGGCAGGAGCTGATGGGGAATATTGTGGATGTTTATTTTGATGCATTGCCATGGCCTGGTCATAGGAGGATTTGGTCGCTCATTCAACAGGATTTAAGAGATCTTTCAATTTAAGCATTATGTTTGATGTTTGTTTTGTTATTTTTTTTAAGACAGTTGTATTCAGAGATGTAAAATCAATATGGTTAGCATCAATATAGAGTGTCTATTGTCAATATCCCGTCTTTGTTGTTAGTTTTTGGTTTGTAAGTAATGCTGTTTTCTGAGTTTAGTTTATTGTTGTTACATTTAGAATTTCTAATTATTTTTATTATTATCATCATTATTATTATTATTATTATTATTATTTCATTCATTTTACTTCGGTATAGTCCCATATTTATCAGGGGTTGCCACAGCCGAATGAATCGCCAGCTATTCTGGCATATGTTTTATGCAGCGTGTAACGAGGAGACTGACACGGAGGGATCCATTATGCAGTATTTATTAGTCACAGTCAAACACAAACATCCAATACGCACTAAAGTGCGAACACACATCAACAGTAATCAATAATGGTCTTTGGGCTGGCAGCTGACAGACACAGATTGATATACCAGGCATAGGTCAGTGGCAGGCGGTGTGGTTCAGAATCCGTTAGACAGGCTTGGGTCGAGGGCAGGCAGCGTTGTTCAGAGTCCGTGTATAAAGCAAGGGTCGTGGGCAGGCAGAAGGCAACTCAGAGTCAGAAACAGTCCGGGGTTATTCTCAGAAGATCAGACAGGAAAGCCCGCTCAGTAATACTGGCCGGGGCTAAACAAGACTTCGCAATGAACTGGTGTTTGAGTGTGGCTTATATAGGAAGCGCGGGTCGTTAACTAGATTCAGTTCAGGTGTGTGCACAATCAGTTTAGATGGATGATGTAATGCTTAAAAGTCCGGGGATGGTGACCTCTGCTGGCCAGCGAGGGGAATGACTGGGACCGAGTCGGTAACACAGCGGATGCCATTCCAGCCACAAACCAGTAGTGAGAAATATTATTATTATTATTATTATTATTATTATTATTATATTTATTATTATTATTATTGTTATTATTATTAATAATTATCAATACATATAAGAATGATTAATTATTATAAATGATAAAATTTTACAATATATAGTGATTTATAGGGATGTAATGGTTGAAAATTACATTGTTGGTTGAAATTTGACAATGTCGGTTGAAAATTGTCGGTGGAAAATTGATTCAAATATGTGACGATTCAAACCAGAAGAATGAGTCGCGATACATGTTTTGACCAGAGGGCGCAAACTCGCTTTATCTGCACAAGAGGTGGGGCGGCAGAGTAAAATGACAGTGGTGAGGCACACTAGACAAAACAACAAACTGTGTGCAAATACTGCAAAAAGGCGTAACAGAACAGAACAACAAATATGATACAAATAAATCATCACCACAGTGAAAAACTACTGTCACTGGAAAAAAAAACTATTAAATAGCCAAACAATGCAGACCGGATGATTTGCAGCTCAGGGGTGCGTTTCCCAAGACCATTGTTAGCCAACTAAGGTCGCAAGTTTTGTCCTGACAAAGAGTTCGTTCATTTGGCGCTTCCCAAATCCATCGTTTTAACAAACATTTGCAAACTGCAAACTTGTGCACTTGCAACTACACCCCTAGAGCTGTAGTTAGAAGCATAGTTCCTGGCTGTGTTCTACTCCCACTTACCCCCCCCCCCCCCCCCCCCCTATATGCCCTATTCATTTAGAACATTCTAACATTTACACTTGGAATGATTTTTTGAAAATAAAGCATCAAAGTCATCTCTTAAGTGTAATTTGCTTTCAAAGTATTTTTACACTTCAGTTTTAGGGATCTTCATGTTTACAGTTGTGCTCCCTTCGCAGTGCACTTTGAAAACACTGATGTCATTTTGAACACAGCCTCATGACGAGCTATAGGTGACCTATTATTTAAAAGCAGAATCTATGTTACGTCTCCAAAGCTTGTGAAAACAAAAAGCACAGCTGTATATGACATGGGCCTGCTGGTTCTCAATAATATTTGTTATTGAGTGCTACAGAGATCTCCTGGTGCATCAGTGTTTTCATAGTGAAAGTGTGAAGATGTTTTTCAGACTGAAAGTGAAAGCTGTTCTATTACAGAGGCAGGTATTAGATTATTTTTAACCCTCTTTTCAAATAAGATTATGCATATTTTAATAATTTTCTTCTTATTATTAAATATTTAAAAATGTTCAAGAATATCTCTTAAGTGTATCACACTGATACTTATTCTAATTAATTATACAAGTAATATTAATTATTCACCTTCATAATCATGTTCAACTCCTGCCTCTATCCTACTATATAATTAGTAATTTTGTAATCAGTATTTTGTGCCAGTGGCCAGTCCTCTGGGGCAGAGGACCTATTGACCATCTCTGTACACACTGCTCTCTGGTTTAGGAAAGGCTTTGCTCTCCACACCAGCCATCTCAGTCTTTTTCTTCAGCAGGTGACATTGTAAATGTGCAAAGACCTCAGCTTATGCCAGAAAACATAGATATGCTGATATTTATTTTAAAGAAAATTTTAAATCCCAGCAGTCACAGTTTTAGTTTGTTAATATAAATATGTCTTCTTTGGTCTGTATTGTTCTTTATTTTGTAATTAGTTTTTAAAATAGTAATTTAGTTATGGCCGCAAATATATTTAGCAAAAAAGTTTAGCAAAAAAATGAAAGGGCTCTTCACCTTAAATTTCTTTCAAATAATTTTGTTTAAAAATCGTGACTAAATTGTGAATCGCGCGATTAGTATTGTGAATCGTATCGACTCATGAGTCAGGTGAATCGCTACATCCCTAGTGATTTATATAGTATATAGAGCTAAAAAAAACATGGATAACATTGTGCTTTTTGAGTTCATTGCTGTTACATTCAGTAATTTTAGTGCTCTGACTAAAACTGAAATGAAAATCAGAAATGGTTGAATAAGTTATTAATAATAATAGTAATAACAGTAACAACAGTTAATAATAATAATATCAACAATAACAATTATACTAAAATAATCAAAATAATTATTAATACATATGAGAATGATAAATTCTAACAACTTATAAAGTATAGCAATGTATGTTGATTTAAGAGCTAAAAACATGCATAGCATTAATGCACTGCTATGTGCTTTTATCATCATTTGTAAAATGAGTTATTTATAATAACAACAATAATAATTATTATCATTAATGTCACATTAATTTTAATTATTCATGTAAAACATTATTATTTTTTTATTTGTATAACATTAATTATTAATATTAAAAATAATAAATTAATAATGAATAAATAAATAAATGTAACGAAATATTTTAAAGTTATAAAATGAATATTTAGAGTTATAAAATGAACATGGAACTCATTAATACACTACTAGGTGTTCAAAAGATTATTATTTATTTTTTAAGCTGGCATTTATATTCCACTAGGATCCATATCATTCACCACAAGTGATAATAATACAATTTTATGTCTTTATGCATATGTAATTTTATTTTGAATGTAAAAAATAATCAAACAAATGCTGTTCTTTTGAACTCTTTTATTGATCAAAGAACTTTTTTGTACAAAAGATTTAAGTAGCACAAATGTGTTCAGCACTTATAATAATAAATGTTATGAGAATCAAAAAATTCAAATAGAAAATAAATTCAAATTGACAATGTTATTTTGCTAGTGTACGTTATTAGTCTTTCGGTGAACAATTAATCCGAGCAAAGTTAATCCACTGAAAAAACGGTTTGTTTTGGTAACCTTTAATTAAAATCTGGCCATCTGCTTCTTCCCTGGAACAGCAGTCCTTCTCTGATGATGATGATTGGGCGAAATATGCTTAGCCACGCCCCTCCAACCATTAGCTTTCTAAATACAAAAGGAGAGGAGGAGCACAAACATAAAACCCTGCCCCCTACTCATGATTCATTTCAATTGGAAATACAGATGAAGTCAGAATGATTCGCCCTCCTGTGATTTATATTTTCTTTCTTTTTCAAATATTTCCCAAATGATGTTTAACAGAGCAAGGATTTTTTTCACAGTATTTCCTATAATATTTTTTCTTCTGGAGAAATTCTTATTTGTTTTATTTCAGCTAAAATAAAAGCAGTTAAAACATTTTTTAAACCATTTTAAGGTCAATATTATTAGCCACCTCTAGGCAATATTTTTTCAGATTGTCTACAGAGCAAACCATCATTATACAATGCCTCATTACCCTAACTTGCCTAATTAACCTAGTTAAGCCTTTAAATTTCACTTTAAGCTGGATATTAGTATCTTGAAAAAAATCTAGTAAAATATTATGTACTGTCATCATGGCAAAGATAAAAGAAATCAGTTAAATTAGTTATTAAATCTATTATGTTTAGAAATGTGTTGAAAAAATCTCTCTATTAAACAGAAATTGGGGGAAAATATACAATCAATAATTCTGACTTCAACTGTACATCATCTTTATTTCATTAAAGTGTCTAGCACTAGTGTTCTCTCCAATGTATGCTGCGTTCAGCTGATCTGTTGCCTGTGTTTGCTGCAGATGTTCATCCAGACGACGACGCTGACCGTGTCCATGAGTCTGAGTGCCTCCGTGTCTCTAGGGATGCTCTACATTCCCAAAGTGTACGTCATCATCTTCCACCCGGAGCAGAACGTGCAGAAGCGCAAACGCAGCTTCAAGGCTGTGGTTCAAGCCGCCACCATGTCCTCGCGTCTCTCGCAGAAATCCATCAACGAGAAGCAGAACGGAGAAACCAAGATCGAGCCTGACCGGACGCAGTAACAGGTAACAAATGGAAACAGAGAGGCCGCTCTCAATCCACACCATTAAAGCTAGCTAAGAAATATTCATTTATTCTTTTTCTTTTTGGCTTAGTCCCTTTATTAATCTAGGATTGCCACAGCGGAATGAACTGCCAACTTATCCAGCATAAGTCCAAAGACATGTGGTACAGGTGAATTGAATTAGCTAAATTGCAAGGGCATAGAATTGGCATGGACAGAGGGGAAGTGTCCCCACCAATAATAAACCAAATACTGAAATGTCCCTACCATAATTTAAATGACCCTTAGTAACCTACAGGTGCATTAGGTCAAGTTTGCTACGAGTTCACTGTAAAACTATTAACCAAGGCTGTGCAATTAATCAAAATTCGCTTTCGATTTTGGCCTCCATGATTATGAAAAACTATAGTTGGGATAAAACAGTTGAATTGCATCACACACCTCTCTAAAATTCTTTAAATTTATATCTCCTCAAAGCCCGACTGCGGTAAAATCATGTAAATTGACTTTTGCCGCATGGGACGTGATTGTTATTTGTGTTATTAAGTGTTTATTTTATATTATAAGTACTTTATTCATGTTTTTAAAGCTTGAAACAGAATTTGTGCTGTTCAATGCAGCTCTAAGGATGTATGTCCCCGCTAATGACAAGAGCAAATCTACACCCTTGCTAAATTGGCCATAGTGTATGTGTGTGAATGCGAGAGTGTATGGGTGTTTCCTAGTGCTGGATTGCGGCTGGAAGGGCATTCGCTGCATAAAACATATACTGGATAAGTTGGTGGTTCATTCCGCTGTAGCGACCACTAATAAATAAAGGGACGAAGCCGAAGGAAAATAAATTAATTATCTTATTATTTTTGTTTCATTTGATATTTTTAATAATTTTTTTTGTTATAAATGTTTTCATCTAATGTTTCCTTTCATGTAATATTTGTTAGCTATATATACAAAATATTATCTATTAACATTTCCTGTCAGCTTTACTTCAAGTAACAAAAGTAATTAGAAAATAATCAGCTTTTTCATTTCTTTTAGGTTTCATGTGATATTTGTAATAATATTGTTTTTTATAAAAAAATTTTGTTTATTGTTCTTAAATATGATTTTATTTTAGGGTTAATTTACGTTTTAGTTCAAAAAAGGGGGAGAACATGCAAACTCCACGCAGAAGGGCATCCGCTGTGTAAAACATGTGCTGGATAAGTTGCCGGTTCATTCCGCTGTGGCGACCCCTGATTAATAAAGGGACTAAGCTGAAAAGAAAATGAATGAATAAATAAATAATATGCTTTTTTCATCTATTATTTCCTGTCATCTTTACTTCAGCTAACAAAATGAGATCTTTTTAGTTTTTTTTTTGTTTGTTTTTGTTTGCTTTTTACACAAGAAAAAACAATAATATAAAAAAACTGCAAAATTGTCAATAAAATAAAATAAAATAAAGTAGACAACAATAATGCATGTTACAATCAGGGATAGTGCTGAGCTATTTTACAATGGTATGCCAGAATAGACTAAGCATGAGGGTCTGGACAGAGAGAGAAAAGAAAAACCCCTGCCAGTCCCTAGTTAGCAGGTGTCAACCGCCAACTATTCCAGCATATGTTTTACGTAGCGCAACCCAGCCGCAACCCAGTACTGGGAAACACCCATACACTCTCTCATTCACACACACTCATACACTACGGCCAATGTAGAGCACCCGGAGGAAACCCATGTGAACGAGAGGAGAACATGCAAACTTCACACAGAAATGCCATTCTTAGTAATATTACTTTATTAAAAACATATAAAAATATTATCAAATATACAGCTTTTAAAGTTAATATGTACGTCAATGACCTAAACATTTTGAATCGTTTGTTTATAATAATAATAATATACTAGTTTTATAAATATATATATATAAAAATATATATTGGCAGCACAAGACTGATAAATTTACCAACCCCAATGCACTATAAGTAGATTTTTCATTAAACTACTAAACAATAAAACAGGCATAGACATACATCAAACCTGAGCCTTATCTGGACACCATAATAGACTGGTCCGGTCACCGTAGCAACACCCCAGCATCCAATCACCTGCATGGCAATTTAACACCTGGAATTTTTATGTTTTCATGCTGTGTTTGGGTTCTGCTGTGAATTCATATTTGCTATATAAAGTGTAAATCTCTAAACTTGCTTGTGAACTTTTATGCCCTCGAATGACTTACACCAGCAGATCTGCAGAGAAATACTGCTCCGTAATAGATTTCATTGCAATAAACTGTCCTCAAAGCTTCCGAGATGGGATTGTTAGAGAACTGCTTGCTTTATATTCAATATTTAAGGTGCCCTGAATCCTTTTTACGTGAGCCGTATTGAGTGCACCCTCACATTTTTATATCCATAACATCTCTGTCTCTCTTGCTTCTTTAAATTGCAGCGAAATGCTTTCGGGTTTATTTTCCACTTGTTCTCTATCTCTGCTGCACACATTTGCTTCCTCAACACATGCAGTTTGAAGTAGCACATCTCATTACTTCCATATTACCCAGCAAAAAAAACACTAAAGCCCGCACCAAATTGTTGAAATGATGCTTGTTGATATGGATATTTCCCTGCGTTGCAACCACATTTGGGTGCTCAAGTGAAGAAACTGAGCAGAAATTGAAGTGGGATTGAAGTACTTTGAATGTGATTCATTTATGGACTTTATGAATGCATTTATTAGTTAAAAAATGGTGCTAAATAATTCTGTTTGATGTTGTAAGAGCTTCTTTTCTTCTCTCGGCGTCTGATAGAAACCTTATATGAAATATTACTACAATAGCTCAAAGGTTTTGGGGTCAGAAAGATTTCTTTGGAAAATAATATGTTTTTGAAAGTCTCCAGTGCTCAGTAAGGCTGCGTTTGATGATCAAAAATTCAGTAAAAAATATTATGATTGTGAAATATTGTTAAAATATAAAATAGCCATTTTCTATTTTAACATATTTTAATATATGATTTATCTATATGATCCAAAGCAGACATTTCTGCATTATTGTTTCAGTCTTTACTGTATTATTCAACCCTTGACCACAAAGCCAGTCATAAAGATCTGTTTTTAATATATAAGTAAACTTTTCCAGTCCCGGCTGGGTCAGTTGGCATTTCTGTGTGGACTTTGCATGTTCTGCCTGTGGTCGCATGGATTTCCTCCAGGTGTTCCGGTTTCCCCCACAGTGGCCGTAGTGTATGTGTGTGAATGAGTGTGTATGGATGTTTCCCAGTACTGGGTTGCAGCTGGAAAGGCATCAGCTGCATAAAGCATATTCTGGATAAGTTGGCGGTGGAAAATGAATGAATAAATAAATAAGTTTTCTTTTAATATATGGTTTGTTAGGATATGATAATATGTGGATGAGAGACAACAGATACAAAATAAAAAGAAAATATTATTGAGAAAATCGCAAATTCATGCATATTACTAAAATGCATATTCCTAATTTTAACGATTTTTATATATTTACAATAGTCAAAATTTAACTTCATAATATATATTAAATATTCAAATGATTTGGGCATGAAATAAAAATCTGTAATTTTGAATAAAATATTCATACAAATATACAGTACCTGTGCTTCTAAATAAATTTAGAAGTTTATTTTGGCTCAGGGTCGTATATGACCATGTAGGAATCATTATAATATGCTGATTTAATGGTCAAGAAACATCATCAAGGGCATCACGGTGGCGCATTGGGTAGCACGATTGCCTCCCAGGATGATGGTCACTGGTTCGAGCCTCGACTGGGTCAGTTGCCATTTCTGTGTGGAGTTTGCATGTTCTCCCCGTGTTAGTGTGGGTTTCCTCTGGGCGCTCCGGTTTCACAGTCTAAAGACATGCGGTATAGGTGAATTGGGTAAGCTAAATTGTCTGTGGTGTATGTGTGTAAATGAGAGTATATTGGTGTTTCCTAGTAAGGGGTTGCAGCTGGAAGGGCATCCGCTGTGTAAAACATGTGCTGGATAAGTTGATGGTTCATTCAAAAGTTTTTTTCTTGCCCAGGTATGTATATGACCATGTAGAAATCATCATAATATGCTGATTTGATGCTCAAGATGCATCAATGTTAAAAACAATTGTGTTGCTGCATATTTTTATACAAACTTAGTTTCAGGAGTTTTATTGTGAAAAGAACAGCTAATTAATTTCATCAAATCTTACACTATTTTTTTATTCATATATTAAGTAGCTTCACATGCTAGTATTAGATCATATTTGTCAGTCCCACTAGAACTGTGTGAGTCCAATGATTCTGGAAATTAAAAAAAGAACATTTACAAGATTTGTGTGTATTTTTACAGCAAAACACAAGAGTTAAAGTTGTTACAGAATCATTTTTTTTAATTCCAAAGTCATTTTAGGCCACAAACATAAAAAAACCTCTGTGCACAATCCTTGAATGACTGATTTGTACATTTTTTAAGCTACATATTTAAAATAAAAAAAAAGACCAGATTGTGCATTGCGCAAACAGTATGTGACCCTAAGCCACAAACCCATTCTTATGTTGCACAGGTGGATTTTAATAAAACATTATTTTCAATTCTAAAGATTTGCAATAACCAAAACTGCATTGTATAGTTAAAAATGATAGATTCTTCTTCTGTG
Source organism: Danio aesculapii (assembly GCF_903798145.1). NCBI lineage: Eukaryota > Metazoa > Chordata > Actinopteri > Cypriniformes > Danionidae > Danio > Danio aesculapii. The sequence goes on along the minus strand of NC_079442.1, from coordinate 44,969,675 downwards.
CCAAAAATCATTAGTATTACGTAAAAATAAACGTAGTAAATTTCCTACTGTAAATAAATCAAAACTCTCTTTCAGATCAGTAATTTGAATTGTTAAGAACTTAATTTGCTCAAATTTAAAGGCGATTTTATCAATATTTACTTCTACTTGAACCCTCAGATTCTAGTTTGTCAAACATCTGCATCTCAGCCAAATATTGGTTGTTGCTTGAAGGGATACAGCTGTGGCTGGACGTTCATTTATTCATTTATTATTCAAATAATTAAGAATTATTTATTAAATGATCTATTAATTGTATTTAATTAACGTCTACCCCTACCTCAACCCTAAACCAAACCGTCACAGCAATGTAGAAAAACAGTAACTAAACATTATTATTTATTAAATTACCCATTACATTTTATTTTATTAACCTCTACCCCCATCCCAACCCTAAACCCAACCATCACAGTAAAGTAAAAATAATTATTGTTGTATAGTGTTACAGAATTTATTCAATTCAATTCACCTTTATTTGTATAGCGCTTATACAATGTAGATTGTGTCAAAGCAGCTTCACATAAAAGGTCATAGTAAATTGCAACAGTGTAGTTCAGTTTGTAGTGTTTAAGTTCAGTTCAGTTTAGCTCAGTTCAGTGTGGTTTAATAATCACTACTGAGAGTCCAAATACTGAAGAGCAAATCCAACGATGCGCAGCTCTACAGATTCCAAACCATGCAAGCCAGTGGCGACAGCGGAGAGGGAAAAAAAATTCACTAATTGGCGAAGTGAAGAAAAAAAGACTCAGACTAAGAGAAACCAGGCTCAGTTGGGTATGACCATTTTAATTTCTCCGCTGGCCAAACGTCTTGTGCAGAGCTGCAGTCTCAGCGGCGGAGGCTGGAAGCTGGCCTCAGCGAAGACTGGTCTGTCTCTGGAGCGTCACAGGAATCAGTCTCATGTTCCACTCCTCCATGACCACCACAGTAGCTGCTCAGGATATGGCCTGGTCCAGGATATGGAAACC